>NC_091357.1:23792142-23871544 GCF_038502225.1 Cherax quadricarinatus
ACTGTTATGCAGGATACTGCATTATTGTAATAATTGTATAAATAATGTCAGTACATTCCTAGATATGTATTAGACTGGCCAGTTGTGTACTCTGGAATATTGGCGACAATCGAACATTTCCACTACTTTGAGCTCAATTTCAAGCTACTTTCTGTCCTGAAACCAATCAAAATCATCTCAATTTCTGTAATATATCTTCCATCCTATCAAATGAGACCAATAATACACCAAGGCGATACACCCTACTGCTTTTCAAGAGCTTGAATTTAATTAATATACAAAATATGCACTCGTATTGTGCCTACTATATATACCGAACACTAAACTCCAATATAAACCCTCCACTCAAACTTCTCCTTGATAGCTACAACGTAATGCACATGCATAACACAAGACACAAAACACTTGTTGACATCCCTTGTGTCCGTCTCACATTATGCAGAAATACAGTGCACATAAAGGGTCAGAAGATCTGGAATTCATTGCACGAACCAGCAAATCATTTCAAGGGCTATACTTAAAAATCATCTCATCTCATAATATTAACCATACCAACACACTGTGCTAAATCATCTAACCAGTTTGAAGCAACTCTCCCAAATATTTTATGACCTCTAATCTATTAAAACATTAATACGCACTTAAAATCGTAGTTGTATCATTTTAAATTTTACTACTTGTAATGTTGTTATTAGTTATGTGCTGCATCAAGACTATAAATCTTCTTTCAATAAACTGACCATATCCCACCGATGCAGGGTGGCCCAAAGAGATAAACAAAAGTTTATCTTTTTGACTTTACTAATGTATACAGGAGAAGGGGTTACTTGCCCCTTGCTCACAGTATGTTAGTTGCCTCATATGACACGCATGGCTTACAGAGGAAGAATTCTGTTCCACTTCCCCATGGAAATAAGAGGGAATAAACTAGAACAAGAACTAGTAAGAAAATAGAAGAAAACCCAAAGGGGCATGTATATATATATTTCTCTAAGTGTAAGTAGAAGTAGCAAGACGTACCTGAAATCTTGCATGTTCATGAGACAGAAAAAAGGACACCAGCAATCCTACCATCATGTAAAACAATTACAGGCTTACGTTTTACACTCACTTGGCAGGACGGTAGTACCTCCCTGGGCGGTTGCTGTCTACCAACCTACTACCTAGGATATATATATATATATATATATATATATATATTCTTTTCTTTCTTTCAACACACCAGCCGTATCCCACCGAGGCGGGGTGGCCCAAAAGGAAAAACGAAAGTTTCTCCTTTTACATTTAGTAATATATACAGGAGAAGAGGTTACTAGCCCCTTGCTCCCGGCATTTTAGTTGCCTCTTACAACACGCATGGCTTACGGAGGAAGAATTCTGTTCCACTTCCCCATGGAGATAAGAGGAAATAAACAAGAATAAGAACTAGAAAGAAAATATATATATTTTATATATATATATATATATATATGCATGTTCATATATATATATATATATATATATATATATGTATATATGTATATATGTATATATATATATATATATATGCTTGTACATGCATGTGTAGTGTGACCAAAGTGTAAGTAGAAGTAGCAAGCCGTACCTGAAATCTTGCATGTTTATGAGACAGAAAAAAGACACCGGCAATCCTACCATTGTGTAAAACAAGTACAGGCTTCCATTTTACACTTATCTGGCAGGACGGTAGTACCTCCCTGGGCGGTTCCTGTCTACCAACCTACTACCTAGGATTGTAAATCTTATTAACTATAAAACATTTTGGCTACCTCACAATAGTAATAAGGTAAAGTAATGAATAATTAAAGTTTACCACTCTTAATCTGTGTAGATTTAAGTAGTCTTTAAATATTAGGATTAGTCTGCCCAAAATGCCCCGGCATGATAGTGGCTTTCTTTGTGCATAACAAATTATAAAATGTAATCTCGCTTTGCAAAGAAATAAATTTTGTATTTGTATTGTACTGCAATAGTTACTATGTATTGTAATTTTATTATCTTATTTGGCAGATTTACGTTTCAATCCTGTGAGTGGACATGGCTATGAAGGAAATACTGGAGGAACTAAACGCAAGGCTGCAGAAGGCAACAAACCAAAGAAAAGGAAGTGTGGAGTGTGTGGGGAAGAAGGACACAATCGTACAACTTGCCCTCAGAATGCATATTAAATCTGAATTGTTTGAAGAACAATATCACTGAGCTTGGGGTATTGTGGAACTTACTCCAGTTCATTATTCACTAATAAAAGAAATATTTAGTGAAAGAAGAAATATTCAGTCATAGAAAAAATATTATTCAGTCAGAGGAGAAACTTTATTCAGTGAGAAGAAATATAATCTTGTGAAAGGAAGAAATATTGGATATTTATCCTGCCTAGTAAAAATTTATTTTTTAAATTTTTTTGTTTTTGAAATTATGAATTTTATCAAGTGAGATGTGTGTTGAGGTGGCTTAGAGTGATGCTGATGCTCTACATGGTACTGTGTTACTAGAGTGTTCATGTTATGCACTCTCTTAATATAATTACTACCAATCTTATAAGAAACATGTGGCAGCCACACACTAATGATGTAAAATTAAAGTTGATGAATCTTGTACAGTTTTATTAAAATATATTTCTTCAGAAATCCTGTTTGAAGGTCATGTTACATCTGTTTTAATTTTTTTTTACTAAAAATTTACATTTCTCATACAGAAAGTTGTTTTACTACTACATATGCAGGGAGAGGGAGAATATTTTCCAATAAAACTAGGGAATGGGTGTGGGATTAAAAGATAAAGAATCTAACACAAAGTGGAAGTTTTCATAGTTTCTTTTTTATTTTTGGCCAGTGATACTGCTTTTGGGAGATTCTGAAGAGAAGTTACAGAGAGTAGTGGATGAATTTGGGAGAGTGTGTAAAAGAACCATGCGTGCTGTAAGAGGCGACTAAAATGCTGGGAGCAAGGGGCTAGTAACCTCTTTCGTTTTTCTTTTTGGGCCACCCTGCTTTGGTGGGATACGGCCGGTTTGTTGAAAGAAAGAAGAATGTAAAAGAAGGAAGTTAAAAGTGAACATATGAAACAGCAAGGTGATGAGGGTAAAAAATTTAGGCAATGAAAGATTGGATATCAGACTGGAGGGAGGAAGTATGGAGGAAGTGAATGTGTTCAGATATTTAGGAGTGAACTTCCTCTTCAAGGGGGGCTCCTTGGCGTGGTGAAGAGGCTCTTGATCTGAGGAATTAGACCTGTCGGTCCCCTTCCTCAGACCGAACCTAATTACCCCCCAATCCCCCGTTCCCTATCCCATCCTCTCCTTTTTCCTTTCCTCCTCCTCCTCCCCACCCCTCCTTTTTGCCCTTCCTTTTTGGCCTTCGGGATTTTTTTTTTTTTCCCTCCACAGGCACGTTAGTTCCTAGGTAGGGGAAAGGGTACCGGGGTCCATCCCATTCCATTGAGGTTCTTGGCGGTGGCGTAGTTTGCCGTGGAATCTGGATTGCCTGGGGATGTCCCGATCCCTCTCCGGTATCCCGGAGGGTGGATTTGGGTGTCTCTCGGGCGATGGGTGTATCTCTGGAAGCCACCTTTAGGATTCCGGGGGTGGTGGCCGAAGGAGGTATGCTTTGTGGCGGATTTCCGGCCGCCCTCTCTTTTGTCCACCGAGATAGCTCGGCAGATGTGAGGTTGCTATCCCAGATTGCCGGTTTACTGGCATGATGGGTAGGGTATGGCACGGGTTCCATGCTGCATCTGCGCTACTTGCGGTGCTGAGGTCCTCTTGGGCGCGGAGGGAGATTTCTGGCCCTTTCATTCCTCCTAGGAACTATCCCTCCCCGGTCCCCCCTTTTTTTATTCTTTTTTTTATTTTTATTTTCTTTTCTTCTTTCTTTTTTTTCTTAAAAACAAAAAGAAAGAAGTAACCTAACCATGGCAGCCTTAGTCCATGAACCTGCTACCCCCGGGCCCCTTCTTGATACCGCACCCCGTTCTGACCCCGCCTCATCTTTCGACCACTCTGTACCTCTAGCCGGTGCTGTTTCCTCACCCACTTCAGGTACTGAGGCCTCAACTGACTCCTTCGATTTATCTGACCTTTGCTCTCCTCTGACTATGCTTCCGGCCTCTCCCTCTACGGTGCGGCAATTTTCGAATCGCCGGCCTGTTCCACGTCGAACCAACTCTGGTCCCACGCCTAAACGCCAACGACAATTACCTGCTGATGATACTTCTCCACCTTTTCGTTCTTCTCAGAAAAGATCGACACATCCTTCACTACCTTTCCATGCTCAGTTTCAGACTGCACAATGGACTAAATTCTTCACTTTACAACCGACTTCCTCTACTCCCTATCTTTCTGACCACAGTATTGGCAAGGCACTCCTACGCCATGTTGGTAAAGATATTTCTTTTCATGCTCTTAAGAGCGGTACGAGCATCATCACCGTACAGAATGCTACCCAGGCTCATGAGCTTTCACGTCTTTCCCATATCGATACTGTTCCTGTCACTATTGAAAAACATCATTCCTTCAATTCATGTAGTGGTACCGTCATTCTGCCCCATACCATAGTTCAACAAAATTTCCAGACATGTGGCACTGACATTCTTGAACAGCTGGAACTCCAAGATTTCCCAATCCTTAAGGTAGACACTTATGTGCTTCCTGCCCGCGGACGGAGACGATACCCTAGCAATGTGGCTCATTTAACTTTTGACAGCCGTGAACTCCCATCCTCAGTTTATGTAGCAGGACATCGGTTACAAGTTCGAAAGGTGATCCCTACACCGCAACAGTGTAGAAATTGCTGGTGATTTGGCCATCCAGCGAAATATTGCAGATCTATCGCCGAATGCCCAGTCTGTGGTGCCGATGACCATTCTAATATGTCTTGCAATCAACCTCCCTCTTGCCTTAATTGTCATGAGGCTCACCCTTCGTACTCTCGCCGTTGTCAAGTCTACTTAAACGAGCGGGAAATCCGTTACCTCAAAGAGGCAGAAGGTCTCCCTTATGCCATGTCAGTTTCTCATCTCCGCTTCCAAGGGAGACTACCTCGTGTTTCTTATTCCCGTGTTTCAAAACGTCCCCCCACTTCTGGGATCCCATCTTCTGCAACCACCTCTGTGGTTACCTCTCCCATAGTCACTCCTGTATCTAATTCTTTTGCTGTCCTAGGCTCAGACGTCCCTACTTCAACACCTCAGTCTGATCTCGCTTCTTCGTGTTCTCCCTCACAAGCCTCAGTAGCGACGAGATCTCGTATGACACCTCCTCCTAATCCTCCCTCTGCTTCTCAAAAGTCAAAAAAAGGTCCGTTAACACCTCCTACCCATCTTCCACCTCATTTTACCTTCCCTGTCTCTGTACCTGGTTCTTCCCCTCTCACTGGCTCTGTTACAAGTGATGAGGTTCACCCTCCTCCTTGTACTGTACCTTCCTCCCCTGTTCCCTCCCAAGTTTCTTCCTCTTCTGCCACCTCCCAGGTTTCTGCCTCTTCTGTCCCCTTCCACGCTTCTCCAGTTCCCTCCACCCTTTCGCCCCCCCCCTACCTTGGTACAGTCCATTACAGTTCCAATCTTTACTCATCCTCCCCCTACCATTTCCAATATTGTCTCCCATATGACGTCTCTGAATTCCGAAACACTTGAAGCAATCTCTGAATATATTGCAGAGACCAAACCATCAATGGACACTGATCCACCCTTCGTTCCTTCTCTCTCCTCTGCTCCATCTGCGCAACTCCTTTCTTCACAGCGCACCATTCCTTCGCTGCTTGAACGTTTTCCACTGCCTCCGCATGTGGACTTTTCTAACCCCTCTAGTCCGTAGGAACCCTTACCTGTGGATTTCAGGTATCTTTATCATTGCCAAACATGGCCTATTTACAGTGGAATATACGCGGCCTCGGGTAATCGGGGTGAGCTTCAGATGTTACTCCCAGTTTTCCCCTGTTGGTGTTTGCTTACAGGAACCAAAATTACACTCTGCTGTTATCTCTCCCATCTCAGGCTATAATATATTGTATTCTTCAGATCATTTTCCTGAGGGGATCTTTAATGAAAGTGTCCTTCTTCTACGCACTGATATTCCATACCATCAGCTATTTGTTCGTACTTCGCTGCATTACACAGCAGCCCGTATCCACTTGCATAGGTGGTATACGCTCTGTTCTTTATATCTCTCTCCTTCTCGGGCATTATCTATTCCGGATCTTGCCTTTCTTGTTTCGTCATTACGCCACCGATTCTGTTACTTGGTGATTTTAATGCCCACCATTTCCTCTGGGGGGGTCTCACTGTGATTCCCGTGGCATTCAGTTAGAGGCTTTTCTTGCCACCCACCCCCTCCATGTTTTAAATACAGGTACTCACACCCATTTTGATCCTCGGACTCACTCTCTTGCATCGATCTCTCAGTCTGCTCTTCCTCCGCCGCATTAGACTTCACTTGGTCTGTTCTCCCGGACTTACATGACAGCGATCATTTCCCAATCATTCTTAATTCCCCTTCATATTCACCACCTCTTCGCATCCCACGCTGGCAATTTGATCAGGCAAATTGGATCCTTTACTCACACCTAACTGTTTTTAGAGAGGTTCCTTCTTCATCCTCCATCGATGAGCGCAGCTTCTAATTGTATACCTCAAACTTCGGGCAGGCATTCTCAGAAATGCGTGCCTTGGTGGTCTCCTGCTTGTGCTCATGCAGTAAGTTTGAAACGCACTGCATGGGGCAGGTACCGGTACAGTAGAACCACGGAGAGACTTCTTGATTTTAAGCACAAGCGTGCGATCACTCACCGTGTCATCCGTGATGCTAAACGCACTTGCTGGCGAGATTATGTCTCCACCATCACCTCTGCTTCCTCTATGAGTGCAGTCTGGAAAAAAGTACGAAAACTGAGTGGTAAATATTCTCCTGACCCGGCTCCTGTTCTGCGGGTTGCCGGTGCTGATATAGCAAACCCACTAGATGTTGCCAATGAAATTGGCAATCATCTGGTCCGTATTTCTCAGGGACTCCATCTATGCCCCTCATTTCTTTCCTCAAAGTCTGCCAGAGAGTTAGCACCCTTGGTTTTCTCTTCTCTCAGAGAAGAACAGTATAATGTGCCTTTTACACTTCAAGAACTGGAGGCAACACTCTAAGCTTGCCGATCATCGGCAGCTGGGCCCGACGACATTCATATTCGTATGCTACAACATGTACATCAGTCAGCCGTTGCAGTCCTATTACGCCTTTACAATCTTATTTGGTCACAAGGAGTTCTTCCACAGCTGTGGAAATCCGCCATTGTTCTCCCTTTCCGCAAACCAGGCACTTCGGGACATGAAGCCTCCCACTATCGTCCCATTGCTCTTACCAGTGCAGTTTGCAAAGTGATGGAACGCCTAGTAAATAGACGTTTAGTGTGGTATTTAGAGACACACAACAGTCTCTCCACTCGTCAATATGGCTTTCGTAAGGGACGTTCTACCATAGACCCCTTACTATGCTTAGATACGTATGTTCGTAATGCCTTTCCGAATAACCACTCAGTTATTGCCATATTTTTTGACCTTGAGAAGGCATACAACACAACTTGGAGGTATAATATTTTAGCCCAAGCTCACTCCTTAGGCCTTCGAGGCAATCTACCATCCTTCCTTAAGAACTTTTTAACTGACAGGCATTTCCGTGTTCGGGTTAATAATGTGCTCTCCCCGGACTTTATCCAAGCTGAAGGTGTCCCCAGGGATGTGTTCTGAGCACAACACTTTTTCTCCTTGCTATTAATGATTTGGCCTCGAGTTTTCCATCAAATATTCGGTCATCACTCTATGTTGATGACTTCGCTATTGCCTGTGCAGGCGCTGACTGTCACATCATTACAGTTTCTCTCCAGCATGCAGTCGACCGTGTTTCCAATTGGGCCACCACACATGGGTTTAAATTTTCCAGCACTAAAACCCACCAAATTGCTTTCACTAGACGCTCTGTCATCTCCGATCATCCTTTGTACCTCTATGGCTCCCGTATCCCTGAACGTGATACAGTCAAGTTTCTGGGCCTCCTCTTTGACCGTAGGTTATCCTGGAAACCTCACATTACCTCTCTGAAGGCAACTTGTCACAGCCGGCTGAACCTTCTTAAAACCCTTGCTCATCTTTCATGGGGAGCTGATCGTCGAACCCTCCTTCGCCTACATTCCACCCTCATTTTATCGAAACTTGATTATGGGAGCGCTTGAGGTTTCTAAACCTGTATTCCCTGGAACGCAGGAGGGAGAGATACATGATTATATACACCTGGAAAATCCTAGAGGGACTAGTACCAAACTTGCACACGAAAATCACTCACTACGAAAGCAAAAGACTTGGCAGACGATGCACCATCCCCCCAATGAAAAGCAGGGGTGTCACTAGCACGTTAAGAGACCATACAATAAGTGTCAGGGGCCCGAGACTGTTCAACTGCCTCCCAGCACACATAAGGGGGATTACCAACAGACCCCTGGCAGTCTTCAAGCTGGCACTGGACAAGCACCTAAAGTCAGTTCCTGATCAGCCGGGCTGTGGCTCGTACGTTGGTTTGCGTGCAGCCAGCAGCAACAGCCTGGTTGATCAGGCGCTGATCCACCAGGAGGCCTGGTCACAGACCGGGCCGCGGGGGCGTTGACCCCCGAAACTCTCTCCAGGTAAACTCCAGGTAATGGTGACCAGATCTATTCAGCGGCATCTCCTGTTACTCTCTCTAGCCTTAACCCCATTCATCACCAAGGATTACGTTTATGCCTTTGTGCTTTTCGCTCTTCCCCTGTCGAGAGCCTCTGTGCAGAAGCGAACGTTCCATCCTTATCCGATCACCGTGATGCCCATTGCCTTCGCTATCATGTACGCTCTCATGATCTCCGCAATCCTTCCATTTATAGAATGGTCACTGATCTTAGTAGACATTCTTTATTTGTTCACCGCCCCTGTTTACTCTGTCCCTTCTCTCTTCGCCTTCATTCGCTCTTGTCTTCTCTTCAATTACCACCTTTCTATGTTCATGTAGCATCTCACTTTTCCCTACCCCCCTGGGAAGTTCCAGCTGTTTGAGTCTGTTCTTTCTCTCTCCCTTGCTCGAAAGCCCAACTGTCTACCGTTGCTTCCCGCTCTCTTTTTCTTGACCACTTCCACTCTCATTCTCATGCCATTGCTGTGTACACAGATGGCTCTAAATCTTCTGACGGCGTAGGATTCGCAGCAATGTTTCCGGACAGCGTCGTACGAGGGCATTTACTATCTTCGGCTAGTATTTTTACTGCTGAATTGTATGCCATCCTTGCAGCACTTATCCGTATTGCATCTATGCCTGTGTCATCATTTGTGATTGTCTCAGACTCCCTTAGTGCTTTACAGGCTATACAGAAATTTGATACACCTCACCCCTTAGTCCTCCGTATCCAACTTTGGCTACGCCGCATCTTTACCAAGCATAAAGATATTGTTTTTTGTTGGGTCCCTGGTCATGTCGACGTACAGGGCAATGAACAGGCAGACACTGCTGCGCGGTCAGCAGTACATGACCTACCAGTTTCATATAGAGGTATTCCATTTACGGACTATTTTGCTGCAATATCTTCCCACCTTCACACCCGTTGGCAACAACGTTGGTCTACTATGCTCGGCAACAAACTTCAATCTATTAAACCGAGTATAGGTTACTGGCCGTCTTCTTATCACCAGTGTCGAGGTTGGGAGACTACTCTGTCCCGTCTTCGCATTGGCCATACTCGTCTTACTCATGGATATCTCATGGAGAGGTCCCCTCAAGGAAGGTTCCTTGATGTTGGTGAGGGGCTCTTGATTTAGGGAATTGGATCTGTGCTCCAGTTCCCCGAATTAAGCCTGAATGCCTTCCACATCCCCCCCCAGGCGCTGTATAATCCTCCGGGTTTAGCGCTTCCCCCTTGATTATAATAATAATAATCATGGAGAGGTGCCCTGCTCCTCTCTGTGAGAATTGCCAAGCTCCATTATCAGTCAGCCACATTCTGTTGGACTGCCCACTTTATCAACGAGCACGCAGAATTTACCTCTGTCGTCGTCTTCGCTCCGCTGCTCTCTCTTTACCTTCCCTTCTCGCTGATGGACCCACCTTTCATCCGGACTCTCTCATTGACTTTTTGACAACAACTGACTTACTTCACAAATTCTGATACCTTCAGCCCTTTCTACTTCATTCTCTTGCTACCCTCTACCCCCGTACTATCCCCTGCCCCGCTGTTTTCTGTAACCTACTGATCATCCCTCCTCCCTTCTGCCATCCAATACCCTCGCTTCCTTCCCTACCCTGCAGCGCTGTATAGCCCTTGTGGCTTAGCGCTTCTTTTTGATTATAATAATAATAATAGGAGTGAACTTGGGAGACAGGTCTATGAAAGACATGGTGAACCATAGAACTGACAGGGAGAAAGAGGTCTCTTGCTCATTGCTGTTTTCAGGCAGGCATTGTTTTTCAATTCAGAGGGTCATCCATGATCCAGGATCTCTGTCTGTACTATGCTGCTGGAGAGAAAGAAAAGATAGATTAAGCCAATAGCTAAAAATATTGAAAAATAACTAAAAACAAAGAAAAGCTAAAAAAAAAATTAACAAATAACTAAAAATAATAACTTAAAATAACGAAAAATAAAAAAAAACAAATAAAGGAGAACATCTAAAAATAATGAAAAATAAAATAATAAGGGAATATAACTAAAAATAATGAAAAAAAGCAAAAATTACAAAAAATTAAAAACCGATAAGTAACTAAAAATAAAATATAAAAATAATGAAAAATAAAAGCTAAAAACTAAGAATAATGAAAAAATAAAAACTAAGTAAAAAATAACTAAAATTGGCAAACATATTAAAATGTAACTAAAAATAATGAAAATAAAAATGAAAAATAACTAAAAATAAATAACTACAAAAATAAAAATAATTAAAAACTTAGAATAATATAAAAATAACTAAAAACAATTAAAAATAGCAAAATATGTAACTAAAAATAATAAAATAATTTCAAAATTTTCCATTAATTTTTTCATAAATCTTCATTCATTTTCAATAATTTTTTGCTAATTTTTCATAAATTTTCGTTCGTTTTTTCATAAATTTTCGTTCATTTTTATGATTTTTGTTTGGTTTTCATAAATTTTCTTTAATTTTTCATAATTTTTCCTTCATGTTTCATTTGCTTTTCATAAATTTTCGTTTATTTTTCGTTATTTTTCGTTCATTTTTTTCAAAATGCTGTCTGGAAACCCAAGCTGTTCCTCTAAACTTTTTTATCTGCATCTACCTTATTAGGTCTCCATCATGAATATAATACTAACCCATAGGCAAATAGGTACACCCCTAAAGAGGCCTATCCCTACTGGATTAAATCTCCCACATGAATTTATCACTGACCTATAGGCCAGCAGAAACTATCCTAAATAGGCCTGTTCCTACTTGATTAACTCCACACATGAATATAATACTGTATTGTATATGATGAATTTTTTTATTATTTTTTGTCTATTTTTCTTTCTAATACACTAAATTTACCACTGAACATCATTACAGTGTGGAAAGAGCTGTAGCAGAGTAGGAGGAACCAAATATTTACGCTATTATTACTAATAAACTTTATCTGCCTGTACCATTTATTTAATAATTATAGCAGACATAAGATAAAAGAATAATAAAGGCTGTCAGAATGATATTATTTGGCATATTATACCTAAAATATGGAACACCCTACCTGAAAACTCTAGAACTGCAGACACAATCATCACTTTCAAAACTACAGTTAGAAAACATCTTATCTCCCTGATGTGATCAGACATATGTCACTGGCTTGAACACTATGTGCTTAATTATCCACTTAGAGGAATACAGAGACAGTATAATAACCTATGTGACATGTCAAGATATCTTATTAATGAAAATAAGATACCAGCAAATTTAGGAAATTTGTTTAGTATACTAAACAAATTTCCTAAATTTGCTTGTAACAGATAAGTGAACTGTAGATATATAGACAAAAAAACCGATTGTGTATATCTGTTAACCCTTTTGGGGCCTAGTTCCTAGGCCTTTTGTGTATCCATATGCTCTTGCACTACCGTCCACAAGATGGATATGAGGTGCACAATAAACTAGCCACTTCGGCTACTCAAGTCCCAATATGACTCAGTTTTTAGCAAGCCACTAACCAGACTGAGAGTCGAAGATCAAAATGATTTTTTTTTATGAGAGAGCCACAGAATTTGGTTAACACAAGCCTATCTGATGTTATCCTGACGCCAAATGACTTCGAACAGGCGATAAATGACATGCCCATGCACTCTGCCCCAGGGCCAGACTCATGGAACTCCGTGTTCATCAAGAACTGCAAGAAGCCCCTATCACGAGCCTTTACCATCCTATGGAGGGGGAGCATGGACACGGGGGTCGTCCCACAGTTACTAAAAACAACAGACATAGCCCCACTCCACAAAGGGGGCAGTAAAGCAACAGCAAAGAACTACAGACCGATAGCACTAACATCCCATATCATAAAAATCTTTGAAAGAGTCCTAAGAAGCAAGATCACCACCCATCTAAAAACCCATCAGTTACACAACCCAGGGCAACATGGGTTTAGAACAGGTCGCTCCTGTCTGTCTCAACTATTGGATCACTACGACAAGGTCCTAGATGCACTAGAAGACAAAAAGAATGCAGATGTAATATATACAGACTTTGCAAAAGCCTTCGACAAGTGTGACCATGGCGTAATAGCGCACAAAATGCGTGCTAAAGGAATAACAGAAAAAGTCGGTCGACGGATCTATAATTTCCTCACTAACAGAACACAGAGAGTAGTAGTCAACAGAGTAAAGTCCGAGGCAGCTACGGTGAAAAGCTCTGTTCCACAAGGCACAGTACTCGCTCCCATCTTCTTCCTCATCCTCATATCTGACATAGACAAGGATGTCAGCCACAGCACCGTGTCTTCCTTTGCAGATGACACCCGAATCTGCATGACAGTGTCTTCCATTGCAGACACTGCAAGGCTCCAGGCGGACATCAACCAAATCTTTCAGTGGGCTGCAGAAAACAATATGAAGTTCAACGATGAGAAATTTCAATTACTCAGATATGGTAAACACGAGGAAATTAAATCTTCATCAGAGTACAAAACAAATTACCTTCAAAACTAGGGAGGCCAAGCCCATGATGACACTCTTCAGGTCACTTGTTCTATCTAGGCTGGAATATTGCTGCACACTAACAGCACCTTTCAAGGCAGGTGAAATTGCTGACCTAGAAAATGTACAGAGAACCTTCACGGCGCGCATAACGGAGATAAAACACATCAATTACTGGGAGCGCTTGAGGTTCCTGAACCTGTAATCCCTGGAATGCAGGTGGGAGAGATACATGATTATATACACCTGGAAAATCCTAGAGGGACTAGTACCGAACTTGCACACGAAAATCACTCACTACGAAAGCAAAAGACTTGGCAGACGATGCAACATCCCTCCAATGAAAAGCAGGGGTGTCACTAGCACGTTAAGAGACCATACAATAAGTGTCAGGGGCCCGAGACTGTTCAACTGCCTCCCAGCATACATAAGGGGGATTACCAACAGACCCCTGGCAGTCTTCAAGCTGACACTGGACAAGCACCTAAAGTCGGTTCCTGACCAGCCGGGCTGTGGCTCGTACGTTGGTTTGCGTGCAGCCAGCAGTAACAGCCTGGTTGATCAGGCTCTGATCCACCAGGAGGCCTGGTCACAGACCGGGCCGCGGGGGCGTTGACCCCCGGAACTCTCTCCAGGTAAACTGACACACCTCACCGTCAGCTAACTGCATGAAAACCACCTATTCTCTTGTATCATACACACATAAAAACAACCTAGACCTCCCCTCGATATCTGTGATTCCCCACAATTCACACTTTCACTCACCCAGTTGACTATATACATAGAAATACGTAATAAAACTATTACCTAATTATCTTAAACTAGTCATAAGTTTCCCCGTGATGCTCCAGGATAGGAGCTTCAGTAGAAACTATGTATCATACTAAGACAAAACATTGCTAAATTTACGAACCTTTAATGCAGTTACCTAGTCTTAATATCAACATGTTCCATAATCTGTCTGGCTTCTGACACAAGCATGCCACAATATATGCTTAATGAGTTGAGAGCATTTATGGATGACAGAGAATCAGTTACAATTAAACTATCAATCTTTGATACATAGATGCATTTCAGTGCAAGGAGTATGGCAAACAGTTCTGTCTGAAGGGTAGAGGCCCAATTATTGATGCGTGCTCCAATTTCTTTAAGAGAGCCATCACTCTGTACGACAACAGCAGCACTACCAGCTGCACCAGTGGATTGGTGAACAGAACCATCAGCGTAAATAATTTGCGAGAGTGTGTGCTGTGTGACTAAGTTATCAATACAGCTTAAGGCCTCATGTTTGGCTTCAAGGCGAAGTTTTGGTTGTGATTTAAGAAGTAGTTTGGGGGGAAATGGAGGAATGGTAGTTTGGAATGGGGTAATATTCCATGGAGCGGAGAAGTGCAGCTGTTGCCTTACTTGACATAGATCATGTATCTGATTCATGCGGAGGTCGGTTCCAGTTTTTTCGATCCATCTACAGGAGTGTTCACCAGTGCTGAGGAAAGTTTGGAGGGCTTCTGTGCAGGGGTTTGAATGAGCTTGCCTGAGCATATTAACCCCAATTAGGATATTTCTATCAGTAACACGATCTTTGATGCTTGGAATATCAAGTTCTTTTTGCATATTTAAAATTTTGGCAGTACGAGGGCATCCTAAAATGATCCTCATTGCTTCGTTCTGCAGTTTTTCCAGCCCTCCAAGCTTCCAGTCAGACACAAGAGCAAGTAGTGGCGCAGCATAATCAACCAATGATCTAATATAAGCAAGATACATCATTTTCACAATTTTAACATTAGCACCATACCTGGGGTGAAGCCCTGCCACAACTCTAAGTGCTCTTAGTCTTTCTTTGTATTGGCGACAAAGTCTTGTTACAACAGGTCCAAGTAGTGGAACCTCAAAGCCTAGATACCTGTATCTGCTTACATATTCTAGAAGAGACCCATCATGCAATTGGATCTGACGAACTGTGCCTCTCTGTCGAGGAGGACGCCTATTGAGTATCTTTGTTTTATCAGTAGAGATTATCAACCCCAGGTCCTGACACGAGGCTAGTACATGATTAAGAATGTTTTGGGTGTTGGAGAATCCGGTGGTGTGAATCATTATGTCATTAGCAAAACTAATCACATAATGATGGGGCTGACTAGGCATAGCATTAAGTAATGCATTAATTAGAATATTGAACAGTGTGGGACTGAGCACACCTCCCTGTGGGGTTCCTAATTCAAAGTCTTTAGTTACACTTCTATGTCCCTAAACAACACAGACGATTTTCTGTTGGACAGGTAACCTTTAATCCAGCGGAGAAGCCATCCTCCAACATCCATTCTGGCAAGTTCACTAATGATTACATGTCGGTTGGCTACATCGAAAGCGGATTTAAGGTCAAGGAAGGTAGTGTATGAGCTGTCAGTGTGCAGGGTGAGAAAGGTGGCTATGCAATGATGCACGCTCCTTCCATGCATGAAAGCATGTAACCGGGGAGACAAAAATTGTTTGATTCTGTACATGAGACGATTAAGAATCATTCTCTCAAATGTTTTACACAAGCAGCTAGTAAGAGATATTGGGCGAAATGCATTTTGTTGATTGGGCTTAGGAATTGGAATGATGAGGCTGTTGGTCCAAGATTGAGGGAGCTCCCCAGTTACATAGCTCATGTTATATAATTCAAGTAATGGATTACCTGGTACTCAACACAGCAATCTGAGTATGTTGTAAGTAATACCATCCTCACCAGGCGACGTGGAGTTGCCCTTAGTTAGTGCTGCATCAAGTTCATAATTAGTGAAAGGAATGTTGCAGTCATCTGCCTTGCCGAGCATAAAGCAAACAAGTCTCTCCCTTGCATCACATTTGTCATTTAATTTTGCCTGTGTGGTACTGGGAAGATTGTCATAGCTAGATGTAGCAGCCCAAGCACTGACTAACTCATTCGCCCTATGCAAGGGATGAGGGTGCGCGATCAGCCCAGTTCTGTTACCCTTAATTCTATTTATGTCCCTCCATGCCCGGCTAAGTGGGGTGTGAGCATTAAGACCGTTGACAAATTTTTCCCAGTCTGTTTGCCGCAGCTCTGTCATACGCTCTCTGGCAGCAGCAAGGGCAGTTTGGAAGAGCCTCAGCATTCCAGGGGTACGATGTTTTCTATAGGCTAGGCCTAGTCTGCGAGCAGTACGTTTCAGTGTACGAAGTTTAGAATCATTGTAATAAGTATGGTTTTTGAAGGAGGTATGATTATTATGGAAGTTTGTTGGGTTTAGAGTACCAAGAGGTTGCAGTGGTGGCTCTAAGTAGTTCTGAATACTGCTCACAAGGTCATTGTTAAAGGTCTCTACAGATGAACACTCATAGGAATTATACCAGTCAGTCACATGTGCAACAAAGTCATCATGCTGATCAGTGGGAACATTAAAACGTTTCCGTTTGAATATCCCACCAGGAAGGATAGTATTACCAATATCTAGTGAGGTTAGCCTAGGGAAATGATCAGACGCTATATCTGTTACAATGGAAGACTCACAGCTGGCAGAAGTAATGTTGAAGCCCAGGCACAAATCAAGGACGCCTCCATAGATATGTGTGGGTTCAAGGTCACCTACAATTTGGATATTATCATGACTTTTTAAGAGTGACAACAATTGATTGCCATTACGATTACCAAACTGTGAGTTTCCAATGCTTTTGTGTCTTGCATTGTAATCGCCAATAATAAGAGTAGGCTCAGAATGAGCACAAGTTGGGACTTCTGTAACTTGCTCAGCCATCAAAACTTTGAGGCCCAGTCCCTGGACCCATTATGTACCTCTGTAATCTTTTGACTACCGCCCACAGGATGGGTATGGGGTGCATAATAAACATATTAAACTAACTAAACCATAATCTGTACCAATATAGAGTTTTGAATTAATCTTAGTCTGCCCGAAATGCCTAGTCATGCTAGGTGTGATAGTGGCCGCCCTCTCTATAATTACTATTTTATAATTGTAAACCACACAATTTCCTATAATATGTAAACCCCACATTGTAATCTTTGTAGATAATAAACTTGATTGATTGCTTGATTGAGAGTGTTGATCCGCGGTCAATGATTTACTTAAGTACTTGACTATAAGAGAAAGGTTTTTTTCTCTTACCCTGGTCTCGTACTAAAAAAAAACGGTATAATAAACGGGAAACAATATGAAATCACTTATATTGCATAGAAACAGCCAAAAGTCGTGCGATTGTTGTGATTTTTTTTTATGTAATCAGGTGTGAGCGCGTTTACCCGAACATCTTGAAAGTAAGATTTTGGCCTAGTTTTTGACGATACACTATTATTATTGATTATACTGAAATGATTTTCACAGACAATATAAAACAAAGAGTGATTGAATATCCAATGTACAGACATTTGGAATATCAAATATTTTTTATTTTGTGGGGGAAGGGGAGGGAAAGGCAGATATTTTAGTGAATGTCAAAAACGTACCAAATGTATTTTTTTTTGGGGGGGGGGGCATAAAGACAAGGTATATTACATTATAGTATTACATTGGATATTCGAGTAAGGCTTGTTCTATCAGCCGGGAGTGTCTGCGGTACCACTACAAAGTTTAGTGGTGCCAAGTGCCATACTCAGTAAATAACAAAAAAAAAAAAAAAAGACAATACCGTGACTGGAATACACAAATAGCCCGCACATTGAAGGACCCCAATGGAAATAAGTCACTCTGTCTGACTTTTTTGGGTTATCCTAGGTTCTCTACACATATGCTGCTATGTATGATAATTCTATGTAACTGTATTTGTGTATACCTGAATAAACTTACTTACTTACTTACTTACTCTTCTATGTATGGGTTATTTGTGTATACTCAGCAAATATTTTTTCCCTCATTTGTTTGTTGGCCGATCTTACTGAAACTTTATCATATATTAGTACAAAAATGTTACTAAACGTACACCAGAAAGAAACAAAATCGGACGAAAAATTAAAAAAGTCACCTAGTTTGGGCAAACCTGTCTCTCAAGTCATCTATCTATGCTCAAGGTAACCTTTATGGACATTGCCATAGCTGCCTAAGCTTTAGCTGAGTTTAATATTTTTATTATTCACGCCATACCCGTCCTGTGGGCGGTAGTCAAAAAGATTACAGAGGTACATAATGGGTCCAGGGACTGTACCTCAACATTACAGAGGTACATAATGGGTTCAGGCACTGTACCTTAACATTACAGAGGTACATAATGGGTCCAGGCACTGTACCTTAACATTACATAGGTGCATAATGGGACCAGGGACTGGGCCACAAAGTTTTGATAGTACCACTAGTACCAGGGTACTAGTGGGAAAATAGTACCACTACGTGTCACTAGCACGTTAAGAGACCATACAATAAGTGTCAGGGGCCCGAGACTGTTCAACTGCCTCCCAGCATACATAAGGGGGATTACCAACAGACCCCTGGCAGTCTTCAAGCTGGCACTGGACAAGCACCTAAAGTCGGTTCCTGATCAGCCGGGCTGTGGCTCGTACGTTGGTTTGCGTGCAGCCAGCAGTAACAGCCTGGTTGATCAGGCTCTGATCCACCAGGAGGCCTGGTCACAGACCGGGCCGCGGGGGCGTTGACCCCCGGAACTCTCCAGGTAAACTCCAGTACTCTGGCGGTGAGAGTGGTGGCCTGGAGAGAGGTTCCTTGAAGGTGGTGGTGAGGGTCTCTTGATCCAAGGAATGTGATCTATGCCACCTGGGAGTGAACTTATCTTCCCAGGTGGTGCATGACCCCCACGGGTTGAGCGCTCCACCACGAGTAGTACTGACAATGACGGTGTAGTAGTGCCATCTAGTGGTGGTAGTGAGAGTTAGTCAGATTATCAGTGATGGTGTTATAGTGAAGGTCAGGACAGTGACCATCCTTAAGGTCACTTAAAGGTCAGTTAACCTTCAATGGTCATACAGGAAGGACGTGTTGCTCCTCCTCCTGCCGCCCCGCCGGCTTTACCGCTTCCTCAGCCTCTTAATACACCTAAATAATTTAAGTATTGTCTGTTGACGTGTTTATCAGTACATCACCAGAGTTGAGCTGCAGCTCCTGGTCCCCACCACCATTTGGTCTTAATTTTCTGGGGGGGGGGGGGTTAATGCGAGGAATTGAAGCTACTCCCCTTCCTCTGATCAAACAATAACTCATTTTTTTAGATTTTGCCACCGAAGTGGCTAGTTTATTGTGCACCCCATATCCACCCTGTGGACGGTAGCGCGAGAGCATATGAATACACAAAAGGCCTAGGAACTAGGCCCCAAAGGGTTAACAGGAATACATATGGATTTATATCTACATATCTATAGTTCACTTATCTGTTACAAGCAAATTTAGGAAATTTGCTTAGTATATCTGGTATCTTATTTTCATTAATAAGATATCTTGACATGTCACATAGGTTATTATACTGTCTGTCTCTGTATTCCTCAATAAGTGGACAATTAAGCACATAGTGTTCAAGAGAGTGACCATATGCCTGATCACATAATTTACATTTAGTTTGATCATCATCTGTGTGTCTCCCAAACTGCCAGAAGTACTTGTAACCAAGCCTAAGCCTGGTCACTACAACATCAGTCAGTCTGTTCACCTTGCAAGTGCTCCATAAACATACTTATCTACGTTCATGTTATCAGTGGGTTATAGATCTACTCAGGCTTCTAACGGCATTCCTTTAACTATCATTTTCATTATTTACTTCTCTCCTACTATTATTCCTAATGCTAGAGACAGTTATACCAAAGTTATATTCTACATTCTCCTTCTGGGTACTCTTCTTGGCTAACATATCAACTTTATCATGAAGGAGTAATCCAATGTGTGATGGGATCCATAGCAATTGTACATTAATTCCTTTGTCCCTAATTTTTGAGTATCTATACCTGACTTCTCCAATGAGCATGTTGTTGGAGTCATTATATGAGTCAAGAGCCTTCAATGATGACATAGAATCAGTAATGATGATAGAGTCAAGCTCAGTGTCATAGGTTAGCTTTAGCGCCATTAGGATTGCAAACAATTGATGATAAATTATGCAATATCACGATCCATATTTCGTTGTCAAAGTGATCCTTTATGTGGGTCTCTATGAAAGCCGCGAACATTGCATTTGCCTCTGGAAGCAGTCCACGGATGAAAGGTATTTTGTTGTTCATTGCTGGCTTTAGACCCTGTATATTTGCAAAGAAGAATGCCATCGGATTGGTGGTACTGGGGGGACTTTTTTTCCGGCACTAGTACCTGTATCTGTTGGTTTGGAGTGGAGGCCATCGACTGTGGTTCCACTCCAGAAATGACTGGATTTGGCGTACGATTTCTGCCATTTCCTGCCAGTTTTTTTTTCCTTCATGGCACTAAAAAACCTCTCCCTCTTGAGTGGCTCTGGCTACCCAGGTTTTCACATGGCCTGGATGTTTTGTATCTTTGTGTCCCCTTTAGATGGTGTGCCTGGCAATTTAAGTTATAGTACAGTCTTTCCTGTACTGAAGAGGGACACATTTCAGGGTGAAAATGCTTACAGGAAGGGAGTTTGCATTTTCCTGTTGTCACATGGGCACGGCATTTTCTATGGTGGTCAAAGTTGCACGTCCCATCTGTTTTTCCAGATTTCCCATGCCTGCAGATACCAAGTGCATAGTATGTGCACAGGCTTGGTTTCCGTTTGCCTTGCTTGTAACAAGTGGCATTCCACAGGGATCAGTCTTGGGCCCGTTGTTGTTTATAATATATTTCAATGACCTTGATGAGGGAATTATTAGTGATATGAGCAAATTCGCCGATGACACACAGATAAGTAGGATAATTGATTCAAACTTTGATGTCACGGAACTAAAGGAGGATTTAGACAAACTCAGTTCGTGGTCAGAAAAGTGCCAGATGCAGTTCAGTGTAGATAAATGCAAGGTTCTGAAGCTCGGGAGTGCCCATAACCCTAGTACTTATCAGTTAAATAACGTAGAACTTAGCCACACAGATTGCGAAAAGGATTTGGGAGTTAAGATAAGATTTCGTTCGGATTTTTAACCCTGGAGGGTTAGCCACCCAGGATAACCCAAGGACCCCAATGGAAATAAGTCACTCTGACTTTTTTGGGTTATCCTAGGTTCTCTACACATATGCTGCTATGTATGATAATTCTATGTAACTGTATTTGTGTATACCTGAATAAACTTACTTAAGAAAGTCAGTGCGTCATCGAGGACTGTCTATCTTATTTCCATTGGGGTCCTTAATCTTGCCCCCCAGGATGCGATCCACACCAGTCGACTAACACCCAGGTACCTATTTGCTGCTAGGTGAACAGGACAACAGGTGTAAGGAAACGTGTCGAAATGTTTCCACCCGCCGGGAATCGAACCCGGGCCCTCCGTGTGTGAAGCGGGAGCTTTAGCCACCAGGCCACCGGGCAAGCAACCTTAAACCAAGACAGCAATGCCTAAGCGTACGTAACAAAGTTTTAGTTTAATATGTTTATTATGCACCCCATACCCATCCTGTGGGCGGTAGTCAAAAGATTACAGAGGTACATAATTGGTCCAGGGACTGGACTCCAAAGTTTTGATAGCTGAGCAAGTTATCAAAACTTTGGAGTCCAGTCCCTGGACCAATTATGTACGTAACAAAGCAAACAGATTACTGAGATTTATTCAAATTCAAAGTTCAAAGTTTATTCTCTATAAGGATTACAATGCTGAGTTTACAGAAATTTGGTTATTGTTTGGTTTACATGTAGTAAAATTGTGATTACAGAGTGTACCACTAGAACGCTTAGCATGGCTAGGCATTTCGGGCATACTTAGTTTTATTCTTAATTGTAAAATATTACAAATTATGAGGTAAGTTGGTATTATGGCTAAGTGACTAAATACTAGTTTATGAGTTTAGCAATGTGAATGCTTTTGTTTTGGCACAGTATATAGTTTCAGTATTGGAGTATCACAGGATTCATTATTTTAAGACTGAGATTAATATTTCTGTTTATGGTCAAATGAGTGAGCGAGTGTAAGTGTGAACCACCAGGTGGTATTCGTGTAGTTAGTTGACGGGGTGTATCAGGGAGATAAGATGTTTTCTAATGGTAGTTTTGAAGGTGATGAATGTGTCTGCAGTTCTAGAGTTCTCAGGTAGGGTATTCCAGATTTTAGGGCCTTTGACATACATTGAATTTTTGTAAAGGTTTAGTCGGACACGGGGAATGTCGTAGAGATGTTTGTGTCTGGTGTTATGCCTGTGGGTTCTGTCACAACTATCAAGAAAGCGTTTTAGGTCAAGGTTGATATTAGAGTTTAAGGCCCTGTAGATATAGATTGCACAGTAGTAAGTGTGGATGTACTGAACTGGGATTAAGTTTAGATCTTTGAAGAGTGGGGGAGTGTGCTGCCAGGGATGGGATTTAGTGATTATTCTTACTGCAGCTTTTTGTTGGGTTATTGTTGGCTTTAGGTGTGTTGCTGCAGTTGATCCCCAAGCACAAATAGCATAGGTGAGGTATGGATAAATAAATGAGTGGTATAGTGTGAGAAGGGCATTTTGCGGCACGTAGTATCGTATCTTGGAGAGGATCCCAACCGTTTTGGATACTTTTTTGGCTATATGCTGGATATGGGTGCTGAAATTCAGGTTGTTGTCAAGGTATAAGCCTAGAATTTTCCCCCATTATTTCTGGTAATTAGAGTGTTGTCAATCTTAATGTTAATTTGTGCATCTCCTGCTCTGCTACCAAACATAATATAGTAAGTTTTGTCAGTGTTAAGCGTAAGTTTATTGGCTGTCATCCAAGTCGATATTTTAATCAGCTCCTCATTCACAATGGTGTTGAGGGTGGCAAGATTTTTTTTTTTTTTTATATTTTATTTAAAACATGACATTACAAAAATATATGTAAAACTCATTTAAGTCTATAAATTAACACAATCCTCCCTACAGCTAATATTACACACCACACTTACAACTCCGTGTGGGTACACCCCCCCCCCTCCCTGCTCCCTCATCCTATCACTTAACCCAAACCTGTTGAAGCTACTCAACAGAATTACATGATATATATATATATCACAACAAACATTACATTGCTACAACATAAAAGGCATGTAGCACACAAGTATTTCACTACAGGAAAGACACCTACCCTAAAAATTATCACCAACACAACGTGTTTGAAGCCTCAACCCCCCCTCCTTGCATGTCCCACCCAAACCTATTCACAACCAAACATACAAATTATACAGTAAAGAAAAAGAATACAACATCGTAACACATTGATACAGTACATGTATATACACCCATTTCACAAATATCCTCAAGTAATTACAAAGGGTCTGTCCTTGTGCAAACAAGAGGCCTCATAACAGCAGGTCCTGCACAAGTAACACTACCAGTGTTTTTATACATTCTGTATGCATAGGTATAAAATACATACCTAATACTTGACATAGAACATAAGAATGCTCCACAAATCTCCACCATACAGACCCCACCCACTATCATACAACATATAGTCCAAGATTCATACACACAGCAACAGCACATGCCACCTCAACCGCACCAGCGTACATTAGGCGCGCACAGGCGCAGGCAGCAACACCTCTAACCAGAACCTAACACTACTCACATTCCACAATTTGCAGACACATCTGAACAGCACATATCAAGCCACTTTCATCCTAACACTGGGCACATGCCCCTCTCTCAAGGAGCACGCTATCTGGTGCCCCCAGACACACACGCCATTAACCGTCGCTGCCATCAAGCAGCAGACCTCATCACACCTCCCACGACTATTCCCGCCCCTGTCTAAACCCCCCCTCACACCTGGCTAAGGTTTCCTCCCTCGCTGCCCCACTTGTACTTTTGCATGCCCACTTGGGCCCTGGGGGCCACGTTTGCCATGCTCTCCACGCACGACACCCGTGCCACCTGGCACCACCTGCTGTCGCTGCTCACCTCCACTAGCACACCGCCCCTCCCCATCTACCGATGCTTTCTTCCCTGTTCGTTGAGCCGGCGTCAGGACGTCGTCAGAGTCCGACAATGCTGCAGCCCTCTTCCTCGTCCCAGCATCCTCCTCCATGTTTGTGACCGGATCGTCCACACGATGTACCTCCACCACCACCTTCGTCTCTGCCTTCTGACGAGGGGTCACCACGTCCCCGCCAGCCCCACCAGCACCAACAACCTCCTTCTGCTGCTGCTCGACCGCCACAGACACGATCTCCGGACTGGCCGTCGTCACAGCCGGGGAGACCACATCCGTAGATGAGAACATGGTATGCAAAACAGACGCTATTGTCGCATCCAAGTCCTCCACTTCCACCGTCACCTGGTCTTCCCCGGAAGCCTGCTGTACCACCGGCGATGCAGGCGACTCGAGAGACGACAGCTCCAGATTCGACACCACCACTGGCTCCTCAATCTCCTCACTCCAAAGCCGACCGCGGCCACCATCTCCTTTTCGTCCACGTATGGGAGCCTCCTGCCCATCGTCATTCGTTGATCCACCGGCCGGCCTTCTGGCCTGCCCGCGCTGCCCACACTCTGCTGCCATATGATCATATTCACCGCAGAGGCGACACGTCCGTCGTTGACCAGCATAAGACACCATGACCTGTGTGCGGAAGTCATCAAGGTACACATACGATGGTATGGCCTGGCGTAGAGACATCTTGAGGGTAAAGGAACCGTCTGGGAGACCAACATACGCCCCAGCCACCCGCATGCCTTGTTTAGCCATGTGTATCACTCCGTATCTTCTGAAAACACTGCGGAGATCTGTTGCATCGGCCTCGAAGGGCACATTGCGCAGTTTCACCCACGTATATTGTCGAGAGACATCCACCATACGCACATGCACGTCAGGGGACACATCTACGCAGAGATCTTGGAACTGCTCAACCAGCTGCTCGTACACTGGCTCGTAGAGTAGTTTTACAAATATCCGGTATGCGCCATTTAATGCCACACCGTACAAATCCTTGTCCGCAATACCATAAGTGTCACGGATAATCTTAGGTAGCAAAACTTGTTCATTCTCAGGCGTAATCGCCCCCCCGAACAAGTTGTATACCAACGGTATTCACCCGCCTCCTCACGCTGAATACCATGACGTCACCGGATAGCTTGCTAGACTGTCAGCAGAGAGGTATGAGATAAGATAAGATTTCGTTCGGATTTTTAACCCCGGAGGGTTAGCCACCCAGGATAACCCAAGAAAGTCAGTGCGTCATCGAGGACTGTCTAACTTATTTCCATTGGGGTCCTTAATCTTGTCCCCCAGGATGCGACCCACACCAGTCGACTAACACCCAGGTACCTATTTGCTGCTAGGTGAACAGGACAATAGGTGTAAGGAAACGTGTCGAATGTTTCCACCCGCCGGGAATCGAACCCGGGCCCTCCGTGTGTGAAGCGGGAGCTTTAGCCACCAGGCCACCGGGCCACACGTCCACACTCCCTGGCAGCTAGGTCGCAAATGAGGGTGGCAAGATTAGGGTGAGAGATGACATAAGTCGTGTCATCAGCAAAGAGAATGGGTTTCAGGTGTTGGGATACGTTTGTAAGTAAGTAAGTAAGTAAATTTATTCAGGTATACACAATACAGTTACATAGAATTATCATACATAGCAGCATATGTGTAGAGAACCTAGGATAACCCAAAAAAGTCAGACAGAGTGACTTATTTCCATTGGGGTCCTTTTACCTTATTATTATAATATAAAGGTTATAATATTTTCTTATTATTCTATAATGAAGATAACATCTTATTATCATACTAAAAAGACTATCTACTACACGAGGGTCATTAAGACTATCTACAATACGAGGGTCATTAAGACTATCTACTACCCGAGGGTCATTACGACTATCTACAATACGAGGGTCATTACTAGGGATAAGGTAAAATTTACACGTATTTTAGCTAAAAAATAGAAAATCATTCCCCTCCCTTTCTGTTGCTTCATTCATCAGACACTTTTTGGCAGTCTTCTTGAACTGGTTCAAGCTATGACTGGCCTTGACATTTGTGGGTAGTCTGTTCCATTTCTTTATTGCCGTACAATAAAAGGTGTTTGAAGCCTGGCCACTGACTGTGGGTACTACAAAGTTGTGCTCTCTCCCCCTAGTACTATGATTGCTGCGGTTCCCAACCTTGACAAAATTGACAGCAAGATATTCTGGACACTGTTTGTGAGCAATTTTATAAACATGATTTAGCTTCAGTTGTTTTACTCTGTCTTCAACATTCAGCATATCCAACTGCTGTAATTCATCCTGGCCTACATGTTCTCTTGGTCCCAGCCCCAGGATGAATCTTACGATTTTGTTCTGGGTGATTTGCAGTCTATCTTTCAGTTTTTTTGTCAAGGCAGAGTACCAAGAAGAGCAAGCGTAATCCATATGGCATTGTATAAGGGCTAGACATAGGGTCCTGCGAGCCTCAGTAGGTAGACACTGTGCTTGTCTATACAGGAACTTCAGCCTGGCATTCGCTTTCTTTACTACACTGTTCCCTATCAATTCTCCTGACATGCATGGGTCAAAGGGGATTCCCAGATATTTAACTGATGAAACCAAAGTGATGGACTCCCCATTACACTGAACATTAAAATTATTTACCCTTCTCAGTTTATGTTTCGTTCCAAAGAGAATGGCTTCAGTTTTCCCTAGGTGTAATGATAGTTTGTTGTCTACTAACCATTTGCTGCAGGACTCCAGTTCCAGTGTTAAAACATTAGCAATATCTTGTGGGTCTTTACCTGTCACTAACAGAGCACTGTCATCTGCATACAGTAGGAGTTTGCACTTGACACTGATAGGCATATCATTGACATAACATAAGAATAGTAAGGGACCCAGAATACTACCTTGGGGAACTCCACATGTTATCGGCAGGGGTTCTGATTCCGTTTTGTTGATTTTGACTATTTGTCTCCTGTTGCTAAGGTAGGACTTAAACCAGTCTACAGAACCTATACCGATAGATTGAAGTTTATTACATAATATATTGTGGTTGACAGTATCGAAGGCCTTTTGCAGGTCTAAGGTTACCATACCTATGAGGTTCCCTTTTGACATTTCAGTTCTCAGGTAATCCATCAGATTAATAAGGGAGGTATCGGTTAAGTAGGATCTTCTAAAGCCCGATTGATAGCTATGGAGAATGCTGTTGTCATTAAGGTACTTAACTACTTGAGAATACACCGCCCTCTCCAGAATTTTAGATATTATACTGAGTATACTAACAGGTCTATAGTTACTTACATCAGACCTATTATTTTCCTTGAAGATAGGAGTAACTCTGGCCTCCTTGAACCCCTCCGGTACGGTATTAGTGGTGATTGATAGATTTATTATGTGAGCAATAGGGATTGACAGTTCAAAAGCACCATCTTTTAGGAACTTAGATGGGATGTTATCAGGGCCTGTGCTCTTAGTTGGGTTTAACCTGCTTAGTTCTTTTTGAATGAAGTCATGAGATACACTTACTAGTTGACAACTGTTTGGGGTTACCCCTTTATTGGTATAGTATGTTTGAAACTTATCAGAGTCTGTGTTAAAGGTATTTGATGCAGCTGGTAGTTTACTTACTAGTGTTGATGCAACAGATGTGTAGTAGGAATTAAAGCAATTTGCCACCTTAGATGTTTCGTGGCATACCTCATTATCGATAGTGAGTACTATGTTAGACCTATCTACTGGCTTATGGCTATATCCCAACTGTTTTAGTTGTTGCCAGAGCTTTCTGGGGTTATGCTTATATTCTTCAATTTTTGAGCAATAGTGCTTTGCCTTTGCTCCTTTTATAAGCCTCTGTACTCTGTTCCTCACCCTTTGGAATTCATTTAGTGCTGCAATATCCTGTCTGTTTGCTTTAAATCTTTTTAGCAGCTGGTCTCTGAATTTCATATTATCTAATATCTCAGTAGTCATCCAGGGTTCAGTTCTTCGTTTAATCCTAACCTCTTTAACTGGTGCAATATTATTAAGAATGGTAGTGAACATTGTTTTGAATTTTTCCCAGGCATCGTTTACGTCCGTGCAACTTGTTATCTCTGTCCAGTCACAATTGTGTAGCCTATTTACCAGTGTTTCTTTACTGTAGTTTCTAGTTGACCTCATTTTTATTGTCCTGTGTAGGCCTATCCTATCCCTAGTGATTTTCCTGGTGCAGTAAATGATGAAATGATCACTAAGACCTGTGGTAATGACGCCTGACTGACTAATGTTCTCAGCGCGGTTGCAAAGTATGTGGTCAATTAGGGTGGCTGAGAACTGTGTGATCCGGGTTGGTTTATTAATTAGTTGGGTGTAGCTATTTAATCCTAGAATTTGCTTATACCTTTTGCATAGCCCGTTATTCTGTTGCTGAAAACAGATATTGAAGTCGCCCAGTATTATTGTTTCGCAATTGCTTTCAACTCCGGACAAGACTCTGGAAAAGTCTTCTAAGAACTGGTCCTGGGTAGGAGGGCGGTAACTAGTTCCTACTAAGATGGGTTTGGTCTTGGGAAGCAGCACTTCAAACCATAGAATCTCCAGTTTATTGTTATTTAAATCAGGTCTTGGGTTGTATGCTAAGTCATTTCTAATGTAGGCACATACTCCACCGCCCTTTCTGTTCCTATCTAAGCGTTTTATATTGTAACCTTCTATTTTGACCTCGTCGTCAGTCACCGTATCATCCAACCAAGATTCAGAGATGGTTATAACTGCCGCCCTAATTTTGTTAGCTAGAATCCTAATCTCTGCCAATTTAGGAAGAAGTGATCTTGCATTGACATGAATAAAGTGAAGGCCTGTTTTCATAAAACAATCATAATCATCAATATATGGCAATGGGTCATTTGTATTAAAATTAGGTAAATCAATGTCATCACTGCTAAAGGGTAACTGTGCCAAAGTGCATTTGTTACACACAAAATGAATTCTGGCACCGTTGCTATAATTGTACATACATCCATCATGCACCCACCCCTTACACATTTTACATAAGGTGCCTTTTCTGTTTTTCATGCGTACTTTAGTACAGTGTATGCATCTGTTTGGTAGTGTTTGAGATAATAATGGCTGTATTGTCTCACATTGACCTATGTATGCATTACATATGGAGTTAAGGTTATCATCCCTAGCTACTAGACCGTCATTATTGCCGTCATTTATCTGTCTGTTTTGCCTCTGCACAATAGTTTGAGGTCCTGGATTAATTTGGATATGAGGAAGAGCAGGGGACCAAGGACACTTCCCTGCGGAACTCCAGTATCAAGTGGCCGTGTTGCTGATGCTGTGTCTTTAATGGTGACGTACTGATACCTATTAGTAATGTAAGATTTGAAATAAGCAAGCGCATGGCCTCTTATACCATAGTGGTCAAGTTTGTGGAGTAGGATTTGGTGGTTTACTGTGTCAAAAGCTTTTCTTAGGTCAATAAAAATTCCTAGTGGATATTCCTTATTTTCCAATGCTGTGTAAAGCAGATCTAGCATTTTTATGATTGCATCATTAGTGCTTTTATTTTTCCTGAATCCAAACTGGCAGGGGTTGAGTATGTTTTGAGCCGTTATAAATGAATAAGCAACAGAAGTCCAGCGGTTATTTTACAGCTTTATACATCATTCGCAATGTTCGTTTCAACCCAAACGACCCGACGAGTCCAAGAGGCCAACTCAAATGTCGACATATTACTATGGGCAAATAGTCACCAGGGAATAAGGGGCGCGTGTCCGTTTCTCTTAGACGGCAATGACACCATGAGACTATGGTGTGTTTTCGACAGAGATGCTTGCGGCACCTTTGTCGGCATATTATGGACCCATATTATGGGCCTGGTGGCTAAAGCTCCCGCTTCACACACGGAGGGCCCGGGTTCGATTCCCGGCGGGTGGAAACATTTCGACACGTTTCCTTACACCTGCTGTCCTGTTCACCTAGCAGCAAATAGGTACCTGGGTGTTAGTCGACTGGTGTGGGTCGCATCCTGGGGGACAAGATTAAGGACCCCAATGGAAATAAGTTAGACAGTCCTCGATGACGCACTGACTTTCTTGGGTTATCCTGGGTGGCTAATCCTCCGGGGTTAAAAATCCGAACGAAATCTTATCTTATCTTATCTTATCGTGTTCATTTCAACCCAAACCGCACGTCGAGAGCAAGAGGCCAGTTCAAATACCAGCATATTATTATGGACTCATCACCACCCGGGGAAAAATTGTGTTCTGTTTCTCTTAGATGACGATGACATGATGAGACTATAGGGTGTATTCGATGGAGATGCCTCTGGAAGAGGCCTTAAGTTCGGAAAAAATCACTAGACACAATCCAGTGTGAACTGGATAGAAAACTCGACCTCGTTGAGCTTGTGTTGGAGAGCTTAAACGTTGAAGCATCTGGGAGTTATGATGAGAATGTCGTCAACATAACTGAGGCAGGTGACAGAAGAGGGAGTAATAATGGAAAAACGTTAGGCTCCAAGAAATTCCATGTATATGTTCACCAGGACGGCACTAAGTGAACCCTCGGGTAGTACGAAACTGTTTGTCCGAGCTGTTTTGGATACTTTTGTTATTTATTGGATATGAGGGCTGAATTTCAGGTTGGTGTCAAGGTGCTGGCCCAGGAATTTACCCTCATTATGTCTAGCAATAGGAGTGATGTTAATGACATACAATTATATAGAAAGTCCCTTGTTATGCTGAGCATTTAACGCAAATTATGCCAGTTTTGTACCAGGATGTGACCCACACCAGTCCACTAACACCCAGGATGTGACCCCCACCAGTCCACTAACACCCAGGATGTGACCCACACCAGTCCACTAATACCCAGGATGTGACCCACACCAGTCCACTAACACCCAGGATGCGACCCACACCAGTCCACTAACACCCAGGATGTGACCCACACCAGTCCACTAACACCCAGCATGTGACCCACACCAGTCCACTAATACCCAGGATGTGACTCTCACCAGTCCACTAACACCCAGGATGTGACCCACACCAGTTCACTAACACACAGGATGCAACCCACACCAGTCCACTAACACCCAGGATGCGACTCACACCGGTCCACTAACACCCAGGATGCGACTCGCACCACTCCACTAACCCAGGATGCGACCCACACCAGTCCACTAATACCCAGGATGTGACCCACACCAGTCCACTAACACCCAGGATGCAACCCACACCAGTCCACTAACACCCAGGATGCAACCCACACCAGTCCACTAATACCCAGGATGTGACCGACACCAGTCCACTAACACCCAGGATGCGACCCACACCAGTCCACTAACACCCAGGATGCAACCCACACCAGTCCACTAACACCCAGGATGTGACCCACACCAGTCCACTAACACCCAGGATGTGACCCACACCAGTCCACTAACACCCAGGATGTGACCCACACCAGTCCACTAACACCCAGGATGCAACCCACACCAGTCCACTAACACCCAGGATGCAACCCACACAAGTCCAGTAACACTCGCTACCCTGGGTTATTCTGGGTGACTAACCCTCCCTACTCTGGGTTATCCTGGGTGGCTAACCCTCCCTACCCTGGGTTATCCTGGGTGGCTAACCCTCCCTACCCTGGGTGGCTATCCCTCCCTACCCTGGGTTATCCTGGGAGGCTAACCCTTCCTACCCTGGGTTATCCTAGGTAGCGTTGATAAACGAGTACATCGCTAAGTGAGGAGAGGCTGTATTTAGTTAGTAATTATTTGTTTATTTACTGATTCAGTGAGAGTAGTTATTAATTTGTTATTTATTTAGCATATCATATTTATATTCTACTACAATATTTTCAACTTGCGATGGGTTCTTTGGAACATAACCCCATTGTAAGTCAAGAGCACCTTCCTGTGCCTTTAGCAGTGATGTTTCTACTGTTGCTGTAATTCTAATCTTTTGATCATGTTGGTGCTTGAAAATAAAGATTGGTTGAGTGTTTTGGTTGTAAGAACTGTTTAACATGATTAATAATAATACAATAGTAATCTGCAAGTACATGTACAGTAAATCCTTGACTTACAAACACGTCGAGAATCTCGTGTATTGTCTATAATAATCATAATAGAGGAAGTCTTCAACTTAAGAACACGTTGGGCTTTCTGTATTGTGTATAATAATGATATTATACACAATACAGCTAGCCCTCCCCTTTTGTGAGTTCCACTTTCTCGAGCTTCGAATATTTGTGAATGCCCAGCTGCCCAATCATAACATGTATATACAATATTTTATGAAGTTTTCATGTGTTTTATGATTGTTCATGGTTCAATAGGTTAAGGAAGTAATATTGTTAGGCTAAGTAAATGCTATTATTAATATTCCCTGCAATATATTTGCGCATCAAAACATTTGCGACTGCTACAGTACAGCATTATTATTATTATTATTAATTTGGACATGATACATAGATATATTTCCCTACATCATATTTGTGCACAAAACATTTGCGAATTTTCAAGATTCCCGAGGTTCTTGATCCCTAACTCTCGCGAATATGAAGGGCCACCTGTAATGATATAATATACAAGATTCTTAATGTGTTTGTAAGTCAAGGACTAACTGTACAAGGTATACAGACCATAGCTAACATCAGTAACATACTACTATGTATGTATATAGAAAATCCCTTGTTATGCAGAGCATTTTCTGCAACTTAGGTTATTGTGTTTTGCAGCTTATTAGATGCATTTTTTTTTCATAAAATGTCTCCCAAAAACCACTGCTTCTTATAAACTGAAGGTCAGTTACGGGAGCTATAAGTTTGGGGTGTGGGGTGGGCTGTAGCTCTCCCAGTTATATCCGATGCTGAACCATTGAAATAAACAAGTCATAAGCTGTGAAATACGGTAATTTTGTCCCCAGTTGGATTACTGGGTGAAGGCTTAAACCTCCACCACTAACTGGTCACAAACCATGCCATGTTTATTTCCCCTGTGTGACTTAGTTATTTTCTTTCTGTGAGCAGCGACCAACAAGATTTACTGTTGTGAGGTGAACCGCTGCAATCGCTTGGTTCGTAAAGACAGTGGACAGTACGATGCTGTTGAATATGAAGAACATCCTGAAAGATGCATCTCTGTCTTTGCTCACAAGGTCAGCATGTTTTGCTCACAAGGTCAGCATGTTTTGCTCACAAGGTCATTTTCTTGCTCACATGGTTATTGTCCTGCTTATGAGGTCATTATCCTGCTCACATGGTTATTGTCCTGCTTACAGGGTTGTTATTCTGCTCACATGGTTATTGTCCTGCTCACAAGGTTATTGTCCTGGTCACAAGGTCATTGTCCTGCATACAAGGTCATTGTCCTGCTCACCAAATTAATTTCTTATCATAAGGTCATTTTCTTGGTCATAAGAACAGTTTTCTTGATTGCAAGATAATTTTCTTACTGAACAATGGCAAAAGTATGGCAGGCCAACCCTGAATCATACAACTTTTCACTGTATGTAGAGATTGCATATATTTTGACTGTATGTAGAAATTGTATATAGTATTTTCACTGTATGTAGAGTTTGTATATATTTTCAAAGTATATACTAGAACTTGTATATATCTTTACTGTATATATAACTATAGTAGTAGGTTGGTAGACAGCAACCACCCAGGGAAGTACTACCGTCCTGCCAGATGACTGTGAAACAAAAACCTGTAACTGTTTTGCATGATGGTAGGATTGCTGGTTTCTTTTTCTGTCTCATAAACACGCTAAGATAACAGGGATATCTTGCTACTCCTACTTACACTTTGGTCACACTTCACAGACACGCACATGCATATATATATATACATACATACATCTAGGTTTTTCTCCTTTTTCTAAATAGCTCTTGTTCTTTTTTATTTCTTCTATTGTCCATGGGGAAGTGGAAAAGAATCTTTCCTCCGTAAGCCATGCGTGTCGTATGAGGCGACTAAAATGCCGGGAGCAATGGGCTAGTAACCCCTTCTCCTGTATACAATTACTAAAAAAGAGAAGAAGAAAAACTTTATAAAACTGGGTTGCTTAAATGTGCGTGGATGTAGTGCGGATGACAAGAAACAGATGATTGCTGATGTTATGAATGAAAAGAAGTTGGATGTCCTGGCCCTAAGCGAAACAAAGCTGAAGGGGGTAGGAGAGTTTCAGTGGGGGGAAATAAATGGGATTAAATCTGGAGTATCTGAGAGAGTTAGAGCAAAGGAAGGGGTAGCAGTAATGTTAAATGATCAGTTATGGAAGGAGAAAAGAGAATATGAATGTGTAAATTCAAGAATTATGTGGATTAAAGTAAAGGTTGGATGCGAGAAGTGGGTCATAATAAGCGTGTATGCACCTGGAGAAGAGAGGAATGCAGAGGAGAGAGAGAGATTTTGGGTGATGTTAAGTGAATGTATAGGAGCCTTTGAACCAAGTGAGAGAGTAATTGTGGTAGGGGACTTGAATGCTAAAGTAGGAGAAACTTTTAGAGAGGGTGTGGTAGGTAAGTTTGGGGTGCCAGGTGTAAATGATAATGGGAGCCCTTTGATTGAACTTTGTATAGAAAGGGGTTTAGTTATAGGTAATACATATTTTAAGAAAAAGAGGATAAATAAGTATACACGATATGATGTAGGGCGAAATGACAGTAGTTTGTTGGATTATGTATTGGTAGATAAAAGACTGTTGAGTAGACTGCAGGATGTACATGTTTATAGAGGGGCCACAGATATATCAGATCACTTTCTAGTTGTAGCTACACTGAGAGTAAAAGGTAGATGGGATACAAGGAGAATAGAAGCATCAGGGAAGAGAGAGGTGAAGGTTTATAAACTAAAAGAGGAGGCAGTTAGGGTAAGATATAAACAGCTATTGGAGGATAGATGGGCTAATGAGAGCATAGGCAATGGGGTCGAAGAGGTATGGGGTAGGTTTAAAAATGTAGTGTTAGAGTGTTCAGCAGAAGTTTGTGGTTACAGGAAAGTGGGTGCAGGAGGGAAGAGGAGCGATTGGTGGAATGATGATGTAAAGAGAGTAGTAAGGGAGAAAAAGTTAGCATATGAGAAGTTTTTACAAAGTAGAAGTGATGCAAGGAGGGAAGAGTATATGGAGAAAAAGAGAGAAGTTAAGAGAGTGGTGAAGCAATGTAAAAAGAGAGCAAATGAGAGAGTGGGTGAGATGTTATCAACAAATTTTGTTGAAAATAAGAAAAAGTTTTGGAGTGAGATTAACAAGTTAAGAAAGCCTAGAGAACAAATGGATTTGTCAGTTAAAAATAGGAGAGGAGAGTTATTAAATGGAGAGTTAGAGGTATTGGGAAGATGGAAGGAATATTTTGAGGAATTGTTAAATGTTGATGAAGATAGGGAAGCTGTGATTTCGTGTATAGGGCAAGGAGGAATAACATCTTGTAGGAGTGAGGAAGAGCCAGTTGTGAGTGTGGGGGAAGTTCGTGAGGCAGTAGGTAAAATGAAAGGGGGTAAGGCAGCCGGGATTGATGGGATAAAGATAGAAATGTTAAAAGCAGGTGGGGATATAGTTTTGGAGTGGTTGGTGCAATTATTTAATAAATGTATGGAAGAGGGTAAGGTACCTAGGGATTGGCAGAGAGCATGCATAGTTCCTTTGTATAAAGGCAAAGGGGATAAAAGAGAGTGCAAAAATTATAGGGGGATAAGTCTGTTGAGTGTACCTGGTAAAGTGTATGGTAGAGTTATAATTGAAAGAATTAAGAGTAAGACGGAGAATAGGATAGCAGATGAACAAGGAGGCTTTAGGAAAGGTAGGGGGTGTGTGGACCAGGTGTTTACAGTGAAACATATAAGTGAACAGTATTTAGATAAGGCTAAAGAGGTCTTTGTGGCATTTATGGATTTGGAAAAGGCGTATGACAGGGTGGATAGGGGGGCAATGTGGCAGATGTTGCAAGTGTATGGTGTAGGAGGTAGGTTACTGAAAGCAGTGAAGAGTTTTTACGAGGATAGTGAGGCTCAAGTTAGAGTATGTAGGAAAGAGGGAAAATTTTTCCCAGTAAAAGTAGGCCTTAGACAAGGATGTGTGATGTCACCGTGGTTGTTTAATATATTTATAGATGGGGTTGTAAGAGAAGTAAATGCGAGGGTCTTGGCAAGAGGCGTGGAGTTAAAAGATAAAGAATCACACACAAAGTGGGAGTTGTCACAGCTGCTCTTTGCTGATGACACTGTGCTCTTGGGAGATTCTGAAGAGAAGTTGCAGAGATTGGTGGATGAATTTGGTAGGGTGTGCAAAAGAAGAAAATTAAAGGTGAATACAGGAAAGAGTAAGGTTATGAGGATAACAAAAAGATTAGGTGATGAAAGATTGAATATCAGATTGGAGGGAGAGAGTATGGAGGAGGTGAACGTATTCAGATATTTGGGAGTGGACGTGTCAGCGGATGGGTCTATGAAAGATGAGGTGAATCATAGAATTGATGAGGGAAAAAGAGTGAGTGGTGCACTTAGGAGTCTGTGGAGACAAAGAACTTTGTCCTTGGAGGCAAAGAGGGGAATGTATGAGAGTATAGTTTTACCAACGCTCTTATATGGGTGTGAAGCGTGGGTGATGAATGTTGCAGCGAGGAGAAGGCTGGAGGCAGTGGAGATGTCATGTCTGAGGGCAATGTGTGGTGTGAATATAATGCAGAGAATTCGTAGTTTGGAAGTTAGGAGGAGGTGCGGGATTACCAAAACTGTTGTCCAGAGGGCTGAGGAAGGGTTGTTGAGGTGGTTCGGACATGTAGAGAGAATGGAGCGAAACAGAATGACTTCAAGAGTGTATCAGTCTGTAGTGGAAGGAAGGCGGGGTAGGGGTCGGCCAAGGAAGGGTTGGAGGGAGGGGGTAAAGGAGGTTTTGTGTGCGAGGGGCTTGGACTTCCAGCAGGCATGCGTGAGCGTGTTTGATAGGAGTGAATGGAGACAAATGGTTTTTAATACTTGACGTGCTGTTGGAGTGTGAGCAAAGTAACATTTATGAAGGGATTCAGGGAAACCGGCAAGCCGGACTTGAGTCCTGGAGATGGGAAGTACAGTGCCTGCACTCTGAAGGAGGGGTGTTAATGTTGCAGTTTAAAAACTGTAGTGTAAAGCACCCTTCTGGCAAGACAGTGATGGAGTGAATGATGGTGAAAGTTTTTCTTTTTCGGGCCACCCTGCCTTGGTGGGAATCGGCCGGTGTGATAATAAAATAAAAAATAACTTTTGTATCTTCTCACTGTGCATAGAACTTTTGTATCTGTTTTCATTCATTTGACTGGTTGTTTCAGGTGGTGCCATATGCCATGTTGATCATCAGTGGTATATACGGGGCAGTGAACTCGCCCAAACTTTTAACCAACCCTGATGCCAAGTTCCTCCTGCAGCCTATATACACACTCTGGCTCCCTACCAGTGTAAATTTCTTTATATTTACACAAGGATATTTACAGGGTTGAGTTAAAAGTTCCTATCTTTATTTACAAGAGCTGCTACTTAACTTCAACTTATTTGAAAACCTTTTTATTTTATGACCACAATGGATTTTGACTTTTTTGGGCTATGCTGGTGGGTATTTTACAAATATGTATGGTAATTGTACTTATGTGTACCTGTATCATACTTACAGAATGAAATTGGAGGCATCTGTGGGCCAGCAATTTCATTTGGTCAACTGACTTTATTTCAGTTATGTTGTACAAACATGTTCCATTTTAGAATCGTCTTAGGAATAAATGATCTCAGATGAAGTGATGTTCTGGAACAGGGTACAGTCAGAGTGTAGTTGCTGCTTGCTGCCCATCTTGCGGTGTAGAAGCTCACTTCTTGCTGTCCTTGGAGTGGAGGTACTTTGACACTATTGGCCTTTTCTACAACAGTAAGGCAACCCACATCCCCCCAGTGTTGAAGGCTCTGCTAAAATGACGGATCTGTCCAGGCTGGGTTCAGACAAGAGATAAGTCGTCTTGCTCTGTTCTCTATTGTGTCAAGAAATCACAGATGAGACATGGGGCAGGCAATCCAAGAAAGTGGAGCACACTCAAGGTGTAAGCAGTATTGTCTCATACAAAGGAAATAAGTCACTCTGTCTGACTTTTTTGGGTTAACCTAGGTTCTGTACACATATGCTGCTATGTATGATAATTCTATGTAACTGTATTTGTGTATACCTGAATAAACTTACTTGCAGCCTCTACTGTTTAGAGTCAAATTTTACCCCAAGGATATCAACCTCATCCCAGGGTACCAACACTCTCCCATTCATTCTTACTGCTGCTCCAGCATTACTATCATGGTCCCTAGAGACCATCTTCTGTGTTTTCTTAGAAGCAAATGCAACCTGCCATCATTTTTCCTAGGCTAATATAGCTGTAAGCTGGTGATTGATGTAACATAGAGCAGCTAGCATTTCCTCTCTTGGATAAGTGAATGCTAGAGTACAGTCATCTCCATATGCATGGGATTCTAGGATGAGCTGAAGGTCATTGAAATAAACATTCCATGACAGTAGCACATGCACACTTCCCTGTGGTACACTGGCACTAGTAGTGTGTCTTGTTGACTCTGTTCCACTCAGAACTACACTTAGAGATATACCTTGAAGGTAATTACTGAGAAAGCATAGTGTAGATCTAGCTTAAGGCACCTAAAATGGAGGAATATAGCAAATAATATTGTTGCAGTAATAACACCAGGAGGCAGCTCTGATGAAAACTCACACTCACACGAGCTTTTAAATCTCTGCACAAAATTCAGTTTAAACCAGCAAATAATAGAGCCTACTAGAATGGAGAATACACTAGACCTCATCTTCACTAACAATGATGATCTGATAAGAAATGTCACCATATCAAAAACAATATACTCAGATCACAACATAATTGAGGTTCAGACATGTATGCGCAGAGCCCCAGACCGACAAAATGAGATTAGTCACGAGGGAGCATTCACCAAATTCAACTTCAATAACAAAAACATAAAGTGGGACCAAGTAAAACAAGTCCTAACCGATATAAGCTGGGAAGATATACTAAGCAACACAGACCCCAACTTATGCCTAGAACAGATTAACTTGGTGGCACTCGATGTATACACAAGACTTATTCCTCTAAGAAAAAGGAGGAGTAGATGTAAAATAGAAAGAGACAGGCGCTCTCTTTACAGGCGACGGAAAAGAATAACAGAGCAGCTAAAAGAGGTCAATCTATCTGAAATGCGTAGGGAGACACTGGTCAGAGAAATAGCAAACATCGAACTTAAGCTAAAGGAAACTTATAGGAGTCAGGAATCGCGGGAAGAACTAAAAGCCATAAATGAAATCGAAAGAAACCCAAAGTATTTCTTCTCCTATGCCAAATCAAAGTCGAGAACAACGTCCAGTATTGGGCCCTTACTTAAACAAGATGGGTCCTACACAGATGACAGCAAGGAAATGAGTGAGCTACTCAAGTCCCAATATGACTCAGTTTTTAGCAAGCCACTAACCAGACTGAGAGTCGAAGATCAAAATGAATTTTTTATGAGAGAGCCACAGAATTTGGTTAACACAAGCCTATCTGATGTTATCCTGACGCCAAATGACTTCGAACAGGCGATAAATGACATGCCCATGCACTCTGCCCCAGGGCCAGACTCATGGAACTCCGTGCTCATCAAGAACTACAAGAAGCCCCTATCACGAGCCTTTACCATCCTATGGAGAGGGAGCATGGACACGGGGGTCGTCCCACAGTTACTAAAAACAACAGACATAGCCCCACTCCATAAAGGGGGCAGTAAAGCAACAGCAAAGAACTACAGACCGATAGCACTAACATCCCATATCATAAAAACTTTGAAAGAGTCCCTTCTTTTTTATTATAATAATTTGAAAGAGTCCTAAGAAGCAAGATCACCCGTCTAGAAACCCATCAGTTACACAACCCAGGGCAACATGGGTTTAGAACAGGTCGCTCCTGTCTGTCTCAACTATTGGATCACTACGACAAGGTCCTAGATGCACTAGAAGACAAAAAGAATGCAGATGTAATATATACAGACTTTGCAAAAGCCTTCGACAAGTGTGACCATGGCGTAATAGCGCACAAAATGCGTGCTAAAGGAATAACAGGAAAAGTCGGTCGATGGATCTATAATTTCCTCACTAACAGAACACAGAGTAGTAGTAGTCAACAGAGTAAAGTCCGAGGCAGGCACGGTGAAAAGCTCTGTTCCACAAGGCACAGTACTCGATCCCATCTTGTTCCTCATCCTCATATCTGACATAGACAAGGATGTCAGCCACAGCACCGTGTCTTCCTTTGCAGATGACACCCGAATCTGCATGACAGTGTCTTCCATTGCAGACACTGCAAGGCTCCAGGTGGACATCAACCAAATCTTTCAGTGGGCTGCAGAAAACAATATGAAGTTCAACGATGAGAAATTTCAATTACTCAGATATGGTAAACACGAGGAAATTAAATCTTCATCAGAGTACAAAAATTCTGGCCACAAAATAGAGCGAAACAAAAACGTCAAAGACCTGGGAGTGATCATGTCGGAGGATCTCACCTTCAAGGACCATAACATTGTATCGATCGCATCTGCTAGAAAAATGACAGGATGGATAATGAGAACCTTCAAAACGAGGGATGCCAAGCCCATGATGACACTCTTCAGGTCACTTGTTCTATCTAGGCTGGAATATTGCTGCACACTAACAGCACCTTTCAAGGCAGGTGAAATTGCTGACCTAGAAAATGTACAGAGAACCTTCACGGCGCACATAACGGAGATAAAACACCTCAGTTACTGGGAGCGCTTGAGGTTCCTGAACCTGTATTCCCTGGAACACAGGCGGGAGAGATACATGATTATATACACCTGGAAAATCCTAGAGGGACTAGTACCGAACTTGCACACGAAAATCACTCACTACGAAAGCAAAAGACTTGGCAGACAATGCAACATCCCCCCAATGAAAAGCAGGGGTGTCACTAGCACGTTAAGAGACCATACAATAAGTGTCAGGGGCCCGAGACTGTTCAACTGCATCCCAGCATACATACCTGGAGTTTACCTGGAGAGAGTTCCGGGGGTCAACGCCCCCGCAGCCCAGTCTGTGACCAGGCCTCCTGGTGGATCAGAGCCTGATCAACCAGGCTGTTACTGCTGGCTGCACGCAAATCAACGTACGAGCCACAGCCCGGCTGATCAGGAACCGACTTTAGGTGCTTGTCCAGTGCCAGCTTGAAGACTGCCAGGGGTCTGTTGGTAATCCCCCTTATGTATGCTGGGAGGCAGTTGAACAGTCTCGGGCCCCTGACACTTATTGTATGGTCTCTTAACGTGCTAGTGACACCCCTGCTTTTCATTGGGGGGACGTTGCATCGTCTGCCAAGTCTTTTGCTTTCGTAGTGAGTGATTTTCGTGTGCAAGTTCGGTACTAGTCCCTCTAGGATTTTCCAGGTGTATATAATCATGTATCTCTCCCGCCTGCGTTCCAGGGATTACAGGTTCAGGAACCTAAAGCGCTCCCAGTAATTGAGGTGTTTTATCTCCGTTATGCGCGCCGTGAAGGTTCTCTGTACATTTTCTAGGTCAGCAATTTCACCTGCCTTGAAAGGTGCTGTTAGTGTGCAGCAATATTCCAGCCTAGATAGAACAAATGACCTGAAGAGTGTCATCATGGGCTTGGCATCCCTCGTTTTGAAGGTTCTCATTATCCATCCTGTCATTTTTCTAGCAGATGCGATTGATACAATGTTATGGTCCTTGAAGGTGAGATCCTCCGACATGATCACTCCCAGGTCTTTGACGTTGGTGTTTCGCACTATTTTGTGGCCAGAATTTGTTTTGTACTCTGATGAAGATTTAATTTCCTCGTGTTTACCATATCTGAGTAATTGAAATTTCTCATCGTTGAACTTCATATTGTTTTCTGCAGCCCACTGAAAGATTTGGTTGATGTCTGCCTGGAGCCTTGCAGTGTCTGCAGTGGAAGACACTGTCATGCAGATTCGGGTGTCATCTGCAAAGGAAGACACGGTGCTGTGGCTGACATCCTTGTCTATGTCAGATATGAGGATGAGGAACAAGATGGGAGCGAGTACTGTGCCTTGTGGAACAGAGCTTTTCACCGTGCCTGCCTCGGACTTTACTCTGTTGACTACTACTCTTTGTGTTCTGTTAGTGAGGAAATTATAGATCCATCGACCGACTTTTCCTGTTATTCCTTTAGCACGCATTTTGTGCGCTATTACGCCATGGTCACACTTGTCGAAGGCTTTTGCAAAGTCTGTATATATTACATCTGCATTCTTTTTGTCTTCTAGTGCATCTAGGACCTTGTCGTAGTGATCCAATAGTTGAGACAGACAGGAGTGACCTGTTCTAAACCCATGTTGTCCTGGGTTGTGTAACTGATGGGTTTCTAGATGGGTGGTGATCTTGCTTCTTAGGACTCTTTCAAAGATTTTTAAGATATGGGATGTTAGTGCTATCGGTCTGTAGTTCTTTGCTGTTGCTTTACTGCCCCCTTTATGGAGTGGGGCTATGTCTGTTGTTTTTAGTAACTGTGGGTCGACCCCCGTGTCCATGCTCCCTCTCCATAGGATGGTAAAGGCTCGTGATAGGGGCTTCTTGCAATTCTTGATGAACACGGAGTTCCATGAGTCTGGCCCTGGGGCAGAGTGCATGGGCATGTCATTTATCGCCTGTTCGAAGTCATTTGGCATCAGGATAACATCAGATAGGCTTGTGTTAACCAAATTCTGTGGCTCTCTCATAAAAAATTCATTTTGATCTTCGACTCTCAGTCTGGTTAGTGGCTTGCTAAAAACTGAGTCATATTGGGACTTGAGTAGCTCACTCATTTCCTTGCTGTCATCTGTGTAGGACCCATCTTGTTTAAGTAAGGGCCCAATACTGGACGTTGTTCTCGACTTTGATTTGGCATAGGAGAAGAAATACTTTGGGTTTCTTTCGATTTCATTTATGGCTTTTAGTTCTTCCCGCGATTCCTGACTCCTATAAGATTCCTTTAGCTTAAGTTCGATGTTTGCTATTTCTCTGACCAGTGTCTCCCTACGCATTTCAGATAGATTGACCTCTTTTAGCCGCTCTGTTATTCTTTTCCGTCGCCTGTAAAGAGAGCGCCTGTCTCTTTCTATTTTACATCTACTCCTCCTTTTTCTTAGAGGAATAAGTCTTGTGCATACATCGAGTGCCACCAAGTTAATCTGTTCTAGGCATAAGTTGGGGGTCTGTGTTGCTTAGTATATCTTCCCAGGTTATATCGGTTAGGACTTGGTTTACTTGGTCCCATTTTGTTTTTGTTATTGAAGTTGAATTTGGTGAATGCTCCCTTGTGACTAATCTCATAAGGGGGATTACCAACAGATCCCTGGCAGTCTTCAAGCTGGCACTGGACAAGCACCTAAAGTCGGTTCCTGATCAGCCGGGCTGTGGCTCGTACATTGGTTTGCGTGCAGCCAGCAGTAACAGCCTGGTTGATCAGGCTCTGATCCATCAGGAGGCCTGGTCACAGACCGGGCCGCGGGGGCGTTGACCCCCGGAACTCTCTCCAGGTAACTCCTAGTGCTTGCAGTTTTGCGAAGAGTCCCTGGTGCCATACTCAGTGGAAATGTAGCAATGTCCAGTGCTACTACACTGCTGACTGTGGATTCACCTAGTGACTGGTGCCACTTAGTAGAGAAGTTTAACAACAGATCAGCAGAAGAGTGACCTTTTCTAAAGCCATATTGACGGTCACAAAGAAGTGAATGGTAGTGGAAAAACTCATTCTCATTTGTTGTGAGGTTATTGTCTCGGGAATCTTGTCAGTGATTGACAAAACTGACACAAGTCTGTGGTCGTTGATTTCCATTCTGCTCTTCTTTTTGTGAACAGGGAAATACATTTGCCTCTTTCCATTTACACTGCAAGGCACTGCTGATAGATGCGAGTTAGAGGTCCTGCTAGCTAGTCTGCACATCTACTCAGCAATCTTGGGCTCACCTATCTGGTCCCACAGCCTTTTTCTTCCTCTCTGTCTGCCTATACTCACCTATTTGTATTTCTCAGTTCCTCACGTATGGACTTTGTGCCTATTTTGAATATAATAATAATAATAATAATAATAATAATAATCCACAAAGTAAAAGTGAGACTCATTCCCCATGGTGTCCACTGATAGACATACTGTAGTCTCTAAATAGATAATTACATACAAAAAACCACATATTATTATTATTATGATAATGAAGATGTTGCTTATTACAAAGAGGTTCACCATTACTGCCACAGGATGCTGGCCATCTGTGATGTCTCAGCAGATCCTGGAGGATCTAGAGTCCATGACAAAGTGTACCACCATTGACACACTCTTCTGTGTCTACGATGCCGACCGGAATAAAGACACTAACAGGTACACAAGTAAAGATAGTGAGAGAAAAAAACGACAGGCAGAGTTAGTGGCTTTCTTTGTACTTACAATATTCTATAACATGTAAATCACACATTGTGATTAATATTGTGGAACCTTGTTACAGCATCAAGGGCCCTGGGGTACTGGTGTGCAGCATAGACAATATGCCCACACAGCTGCCCAGGGAAGCCACGGATTTCCTCGGGGTCTCTGCTGCTGCCTCACATGTACGACATCTTGCAGTCTGATGCCTCCAAGCCCTTCGAGGAGCAGTCATTCACCCACGAAGTGCTTGGGGTTAGTTTTTTGATGTTCATTTGTGAAGCTCATGGGATCAGTCTCTTGATGTTCAGTTATTAAATTCATGCGTCTGACTGACCTTGGCTACAAGACTGACTGTAAGTCTGAGTGACCTTACCTTGAGTTTACCTGGAGAGGGTTTCGGGGGTCAACACCCCCACAGCCCGGTCCGAGACCAAACCTCATGGTGGATCAGGGTCTGATCAACCAGGCTGTTACTGCTGGCTGCACGCAAGCTGACGTACGAACCATAACCCGGTTGGTCAGGTACTGACTTTAGGTGCCTGTCCAGTGCCTTCTTGAAGACAGCCAGGGGTCTGTTGGTAATCCCCCTTAAGTATGCTAGGAGGCAATTGAACAGTCTTGGGCCCCAGACACTTATTGTGTTGTCTCTGTGTACTCGTGGCACCCCTGCTTTTCATTGGAGGAATGTTGCATCTCCTGCCAAGTCTTTTGCTTTCATATGGAGTGATTTTCATGTGCAGGTTTGGTACCAATCCTTCCAGGACCTTCCGAGTGTATATTATCATGTATCTCTCTCGCCTGCGTTCGAGGGAATACAGACCAAGGACCTTCAACCTTTCCCAGTAGTTTAGGTGACTTATCGCACTTATGTGTGCCATGAAAGTTCTTTGTACACTCTCCAGGTCAGCAATGTTGCCAGCCTTGAAGGGGACAGTTGGTGTACAGCAGTACTCCAGGGTAGAGAGAACAAGCGGTTTAAAGAGAATCGTCATGGGTTTGGTGTCCCTAGTTTTGAAGGTTCTCATTATCCATCCTATCACTTTCTTAGCAGATGCGGTAGATACATTGTTGTGGTCTTTGAAGTTGAGATCCTCTGACATTATCACTTTCAGGTCCTTCACATTACTTTTTTGCTCTATTGTATGGTTGGAAAATGCTGCTATGTATGATAATGTATGTAGCTATGTGTACCTGTAACTGAATAAACTTGCTTCTGAGAAAAGTGCTAGACAAGAGTAAAGCAGCAGCAGGTCACACTGGGTCACTAGTAAGCAGCAGCAGGTCACTCTGGGTCACTAGTAAGCAGCAGCAGGTCACACTGGGTCACAACTAGTAAGCAGCAGCAGCAGGTCACTCTGGGTCACAACTAGTAAGCAGCAGCAGGTCACTCTGGGTCACAACTAGTAAGCAGTAGCATCAGGTCACTCTGGGCCACAACTAGTAAGCAGTAGCATGAGGTCACAACTCATAAACAGCAGTTCACTGGGTCACAGCTGGAAAAAGGCAGCAGGTCATACTGGGTGACATCTAGCAAGCAACAGGTCACACTGGGTCATAACTAGCAAGCAGCAGCAGGTCAATCTGGGTCAGAACTAGGAAGCTGTCCATAACAAGGGACTTTCCATGGAATGTACTGTAGAAAAAAAATGAACTGTACTCCTGAAATAGACTGTACTCCTGAAGTAAACTGTACCACTGAAATACTGTACTACTGAAATAGACTACTACTGAAGTAGACTGTACTCCTGAAATAGACTGTACTCCTGAAGTAGACTGTACTACCAGGATCATTCTCTACAACCTGTATTCCTTTAAAATAATATTACATGTATTATTGTAATTGGTATTATTTAATCTGATTATTATTAATGTACATTTTAGTTTTCAGCCGAAACTGAGTCAGTTGAGTGCAGCAAGCAAAATTAGTCTCTGTGACTAATATTTCATAATGACTAATACATGTATTTCATAATGTTAAAGCTCCCGCTTCACACACGGAGGGCCCAGGTTCGATTCCCGGCGGGTGGAAACATTTCGACATGTTTCCTTATACCTGTTGTCTTGTTCACCTAGCAGCAAATAGGTACCTGGGTGTTAGTCGACTGGTGTGGGTCGCATTCTGGGGGACAAGATTGAGGACCCCAATGGAAATAAGTTAGACAGTCCTTGATGATACACCGACTTTCTTGGGTTATCCTGGGTGGCTAATCCTCTGGAGTTAAAAATCCGAACGAAATCTTATCTCTTATCTCATAATGTTTATTTGTGTATATATATGTGTATTGTTGATGATTATAATGTTCCAGGTGTGGTAATTGCTGTGCCAGGCTGTGTCTGCTGCAACAGTGATCAACACAGCAACATTGACCAGTCTGAGGAGTGGAAACAACCACACTAGTAACATTTAGTGTTATACCTGGAGAGGGTTACTCCAGGTATGTGGAGATGCAGCAACTGGTGACGTCGTCAAAGGTGGGCGGGGCCCACCTGTAAGGTATTTCCAGGTTACAAGTTCACTGAAGTTTGGTTATTGAAGCAGATAGTAATTATATTAGGTGGGAAGGTGGTGGGAGAGTACAGGAAAGATTGTAAAGAATTTATATCAATAGTAGCTTAGTGGGAAGTATTAGCTTATCTCCTGACCAGAGATGAAATCTATGGCCAGGAAATAATGGGGAATGTATTCTATAGGTTACCTTGAATGGGGTTTACCTGGAGTGGGTTTCGGGGGTCAACGCCCCTGCGGCCCAGTCTGAGAATAGGCCTCACGGCTGTTATTGCTGGCTGCACGCAAGGTGACATACAAACCACAGCCCGGTTGGTCAGGTACTAACTTAGAGATAAAAATTGGAGAAATGGGTTGTAAAACTTAGAACTGAAGACATTATATTTTAAGAAGTTTTAGTTAGTCTAACATCTTTATTATGCAGCTGATACACATCCTGCAAGACTGTAGGACTCGGAAATGAAATGTGTGATATATCATGGCTCAGTTGGCTGCCTTCTAGCATACATCAGGGGGATTACCAATAGACCCCTGGCTGTCTTCAGGAAGGTGCTGGACAGGCAGTATGCTAGGAGGCAGTTGAACAGTCTTGGGCCCCTGACATTTATTGTGTTTTCTTAATGTGCTAGTGGCACCCCTGCTTTTCATTGGGGGGATGTTGCATCGTCTGCCAAGGCTTTTGCTTTCGTAGGGAGTGATTTTCATGTGCAAGTTTGGTACTAATTCCTCTAGGATTTTCCAAGTGTATATAATCATGCATCTCTCTCGCCTGCATTCTATGGAGTACAGGTTTAGGAACTTCAAATGTTCCCAGTAATTAAGGTGTTTTATCTCAGTTATGCGTGCTGTGAAGGTTCTCTGTAATTTTCCAGGTCAGCAGTTTCACCTGCCTTGAAAGGTGCTGTTAGTGTGCAGCAATATTCCAGCCTACATAGAACAAGTGACCTGAAGAGTGTCATCATGGGCTTGGCATCCCTAGTTTTGAAGGTTCTCATTATCCATCCTGTCATTTTTTCTAGCAGATGCAATGGATACAATGTTATGGTCCTTTAAGGTGAGATCCTCTGACATGATCACCTCCAAGTCTTTAACATTAATTTCTCGCTCTATTGTGTGGTTGGAATTTGTTTTATACTCCGATGTAGCTTTAATTTCCTCACGTTTTCCATATTGGAGTAATTGAAATTTCTCATCATTGAACTTTATATTGTTTTCTGCGGCCCATTTAAAGATTTGGTCAATGTCTACCTGGAGTCTTACAGTGTCTGCAATGGAGGTCACTGTCATGCAAATTCAGGTGTCATCTGAAAAGGAAGACACGGTGCTGTTGTATGATGATTTATATATTTGTGTATCTGAATGAACTTACTAATAACCAGTCTTAATCTTTAGTAACAAGTAGCAAGCATATTTAGGTACAGGTATGCATTATCATACATAGTATAAATTACCTAGGATAACCCAAAATTAAAGTGACTTAGTTCAATTTTAATTATTTCAAAATACATTACATACCAGTGGCTGCCTTTTGTGTCTACCAGTGTTTTATTACATGTAAACTATATTGTGCTCCTGGAGTATAATGAGAAATGTAAATATTTGAATGTGAATTTGACCTGCTAGTTTATTATGCACCCCATACCCAGCATGTGGGTGCACCCCATGCCCAGCCTGTGGGGGCACCCCATACCCAGCCTTTGGGTGCACCCCATACCAAGCATGTGGGTGCACCCCATACCAAGCATGTGGGTGCACCCCATACCCAGCCTGTGGGTGCACCCTATACCCAGCCTGTGGGTGCACCCCATACCCAGCCTGTGGGTGCACCCCATACCCAGCCTGTGGGTGCACCCCATACCCAGCCTGTGGGTGCACCCCATACTCAGCCTGTGGGTGCACCCCATACCAAGCATGTGGGTGCACCCCATACCCAGCCTGTGGGTGCACCCTATACCCAGCCTGTGGGTGCACCCCATACCCAGCCTGTGGGGGCACCCCATACCCAGCCTGTGGGGACACCCCATACCCAGCCTGTGGGGGCACCCCATACCCAGCCTGTGGGTGCACCCCATAACCAGCTTGTGGGTGCATCCCATACCTAGCCTGTGGGTGCATCCCATACCCAGCCTATGGGTGCATCCCATACCCAGCCTGTGGGTGCACCCCATACCCATCCTGTGGGTGCACCCCATACCCAGCCTGTGGGTGCACCCCATACCCAGCTTGTGGGTGCACCCCATACCCAGCCTGTGGGTGCACCCCATACCCAGCCTGTGGGTGCACCCCATACCCAGCCTGTGGGTGCACCCCATACCCAGCCTGTGGGTGCACCCCATACCAAGCATGTGGGTGCACCCCATACCCAGCCTGTGGGTGCACCCCATACCCAGCCTGTGGGGGCACCCCATACCCAGCCTGTGGGGGCACCCCATACCCAGCCTGTGGGTGCACCCCATACCCAGCTTGTGGGTGCACCCCATACCCAGCCTGTGGGTGCACCCCATACCCAGCCTGTGGGTGCACCCCATACCCAGCCTGTGGGGGCACCCCATACCCAGCCTGTGGGTGCACCCCATACCCAGCCTGTGGGTGCACCCCATACCCAGCTTGTGGGTGCACCCCATACCCAGCCTGTGGGTGCACCCCATACCCAGCCTGTGGGTGCACCCCATACCCAGCCTGTGGGTGCACCCCATACCCAGCCTGTGGGTGCACCCCATACCCAGCATGTGGGTGCACCCCATACCCAGCCTGTGGGTGCACCCCATACCCAGCCTGTGGGGGCACCCCATACCCAGCCTGTGGGGGCACCCCATACCCAGCCTGTGGGGGCACCCCATACCCAGCCTGTGGGTGCACCCCATTCCCAGCCTGTGGGTGCATCCCATACCTAGCCTGTGGGTGCATCCCATACCTAGCCTGTGGGTGCATCCCATACCCAGCCTGTGGGTGCATACCATACCCAGCCTGTGGGTGCACCCCATACCCAGCCTGTGGGTGCACCCCATACCCAGCCTGTGAGGGCACCCCATACCCAGCCTGTGGGTGCACCCCATACCCATCCTGTGGGTGCACCCCATACCCAGCCTGTGGGTGCACCCCATACCAAGCATGTGGGTGCACCCCATACCCAGCCTGTGGGTGCACCCCATACCCAGCCTGTGGGGGCACCCCACGGGCTGGGTATGGGGTGCCCCGATTCGCTCTCCAGGAGCTTTATCAAGCCGTACACACACAGCTTGATAAAGTTCTTGGAGAGCGAAACGTTGCCACAAAAAAATGTCACATTAGTTGCATTTGTGTCCTTTTACCTAACATATTGTTGGTAATTCTACAAAACTATGTAAATATACTGTACCTATACTATTATTATAACTGATAATTATACTTATGTGTACCTGTACCTAAATAAACTTACACACTGTGCTGGTGTGCAGGTGCACATTAAAAATCACTAAGAGTGTCTTATTAGTCTTGAAGATGCCATATTAATAATAATAATAATAATAATAATAATTACACTAATAATCACTGAGGCGCATTAAATATTGTAAAGAACTAACTTATTAGTTATTAGTGATATATTGAAAAGATAAGCCAAAGGTAGGCCAAGTTCCTCTTTACATTCCTTTAAAACCCTTGCAAACAGTTCATAAGGGCCTGGGGATTTGTTAGGCTTTAATTTCTCTATTTGTCTGAGGACCATGTCACTAGTTACCGTAATCATACATAGTTTATCATCATCCTTTTCTACATAATTTATTATTTCTGTAATTTTGCTCGTATCTTCTTGGGTAAAAAACTGAGAGGAAGTAGGTAATGAAAAGTTCACTCATTTCCTTATCACTGTCAGTGATCTGACCTGAGTTACTTGTAAGTGGGCCTATCTTGTCCCTAATCTTACTTCTGTATACCTGAAAGAACCCTTTTGGGTTAGTCTTCGAATCCATTGCAACTTTAACCTCATAATCCCATTTTGCTTTTCTTATTCCTTTTCTTCTTTCTCATTTTAATTGAATATATTAATTTCTTATCTGCCCTTCCCCTCTTTTGATGTGCCTATACAGTAAGCCCCCGCTTTACGGCATTTCGCCTTACTGCATTCCACTAATACAGCGATGTCAAATTATGACCATAATTTGCTATACGGCAAACGGTCTTTCAAATACGGCGCCCCCCACCTGGTTTGTTTACATTTTCTGTGACCACATCTATTATGTCAGGAAACTTTCAAAAATTTCAAGTGTTTTAAAGTTACTGCATATTTTATACGTACTCTGATAATTATACAGTGGATCCCTGGTTCACGATGTTAATCCGTTCCTGAGAGCTCATCGTAAACCAAAATTATTGGAAAGCGAATCAATATTCCCCATAAGAAATAATGGAAATCAAATTAATCCGTGCAAGACACCCAAAAGTATGAAAAAAAAACTTTTACCACATGATATATTAAGTTTAATGCAATATAATAATTACAATAACAATAATAACAATAGAATAATCACAATAGAATAATTGACACTTACCTTTAATGAAAATCTGGTGATTGATGGGATGGGAGGAGGGGAGAGTGTCGAAGTTTTTAATGTTTAGAAGGGGAATCCCCCTCCATTAGGACTTGAGGTAGCAAGTCCTTTTCCGGGGTTACTTCCCTTCTTCTTTTAATGCCACTAGGACCAGCTTGAGAGTCACTGGACTTCTATTGCACAACATATCTGTCCATAGAGGCCTGTACCTCTCATTCCTGTATGACTTTCCTAAAGTGGTTCACAACATTGTCAGTGTACAGGTTGCCAACACGGCTTGTAGTAGCTGTGTCAGGGTGATTTTCATCAAAAAAGCTTTGAACTTCAAGCCACTTTGCACACATTTCCTTAATTTCAATAGTCATTAGCACCCTTGGTCTCGATGGGTTGGCAGTAGAAGCTTTCTTGGGGCCCATGGTGACTTATTTTGCAGAAACAAGCACCAAAAACAGTGATAATATGAATAATATAGAATGTACCGAATGTATCCTTAGATGTGCGCACACTGGCTGGCTTGTAAACACTGGACACATCTCATACGAATCGTATTGCATACCGGGTTTTGTAACGGGAACTGAGGCAAATTTTTAGCGATATAATGTTTCGGATACCGGATTTATCGGATACTGATGGCTTCGCGAACCGGGGGTCCACTGTACTTACGTGTACCTGTACCTAAATATACTTACATACTGTGCTGGTGTGCAGGTACACATTAAAATCGCTAAGAGTCTCTCTACTCATGACGCCCCAATACTACGTAATAATAATCACTCTTGGGCACACTAAATGTCTTATTTTACATCAATATAGGCATTTTCATTAATCCATCTATATATGAAACCCATTACATAGCATATAAACATGATACATACACTCACAGAATAAAAATTGATGTAAATATGAGATTTGTTTACAAAGCAGCTGTGTAGGTAGTGTCGGAAGAATTAAGTTTTCTCTAGTCAAACACTGGGGGGTAACTAGAAAAATATTCTTTTCGTATGCCTTTATATATAGCAATTCATGACCCTTGTGGGTTTAGTGCTTTTTATAATAATAATAATATATTATTAATTATTATTATTAATAATAATATTATTATTATTATTATTTTCATTCACTCTAAAAATGGCGTGTTGCTGTTTGTTTATTCTGAACTAACTTGTACAACTTGTACACAATGTAAGAGTATTTGTATTGTCAGGTAATTATTATTATAATAAAAAAATAGTGAGGTAAATGTTTTACAAACTCTTACAAATGTACATGAATGAACTAAAAGTAGACTCATATTAATATGCATTTATTTTGCCTGACCAAGTGATCGCCCACTACCTGTTCAGTTTGTGTTCTTACATTGTCTCAACTCTGTATCTCGTTCTCTCTCTCGTTTACTCTTTCGTTAACTAGTTGGCTCTCATTGACGATGGCGTCTAAGGTTAGCTGTGATAAAAAGAGTAGTCGTAAGCCTCTTGCTTAAAGTGCCAAGTTAGAGGATGATGGTGTGCCATTCTGATTTTATTCAATAAACACCCTGCCACTCACCTCTCACACATTAATATTAATATTTTAAGGTAAGTAATAAGTGTACTCTGTGTGTATCTTACCTTTTATTGTGTTTTTAATGCCTATTTCTATAGGCATGAGCGTGTTTGATAGTGAATGGAGACAAATGGTTTTTAATACTTGACGTGCTGTTGGAGTGTAAACAAAGTAACATTTATGAAGGGATTCAGGGAAACCGGCAGGCCGGACTTGAGTCCTGGAGATGGGAAGTACAGTGCCTGCACTCTGAAGGAGGGGTGTTAATGTTGCAGTTTAAAAACTGTAGTGTAAAGCACCCTTCTGGCAAGACAGTGATGGAGTGAATGATGGTGAAAGTTTTTCTTTTTCGGGCCACCCTGCCTTGGTGGGAATCGGTCAGTGTGTTAATAAAAAAAAAAATTCTATTGCTAACTTAATATAAGTTAGTGTAAACTTGTCTGGCATTTATTGCATATTTTATGTGTGCTCTGATAATAATACTTATGGACCTGTGTGGTAGCCGGGTGGAGGGACAACATTACATTTTCTCTGCTCAGCCATCAGAGAAAACGTGTATGAATCTGCGTTTGGCCCAGCCACTCCCCCACTCTGCTTTTGTTTACAATTTTCGGCATGAATTATTCATTAATTCTACCTTCGTTTATGATGACATCTAAAGGTAGTTGTTAGAAATTATTAAATTCAGTGAACACAGTATGTCGATGTTAATAATATGGCTCTGGGCCACAGTGTAGGTAGCCAGTAGGTGTAGCCCAGGCGGGCTACACCTACCGGCTACCTACACTGACTTCCTACAAATAAATACTACTCACCTCTCTTCCTATATTAAGACTACACATATTTTAAGGTAAATAATGAGTGTACTGTATGTGTATTTTACCTCTCTGGGATGTTTTAAATTTTATTTTTTTTTTTATCACACTGGCCGATTCCCACCAAGGCAGGGTGGCCCGAAAAAGAAAAACTTTCACCATCATTCACTCCATCAGTCTTGCCAGAAGGGTGCTTTACACTACAGTTTTTAAACTGCAACATTAACACCCCTCCTTCAGAGTGCAGGCACTGTACTTCCCATTTCCAGGACTCAAGTCCGGCCTGCCGGTTTCCCTGAACCCCTTCATAAATGTTACTTTGCTCACACTCCAACAGCACGTCAAGTATTAAAAACCATTTGTCTCCATTCACTCCTATCAAACACGCTCACGCATGCCTGCTGGAAGTCCAAGCCCCTCGCACACAAAACCTCCTTTACCCCCTCTCTACAACCTTTCCTAGGCCGACCCCTACCCTGCCTTCCTTCCACTACAGACTGATACACTCTTGAAGTCATTCTGTTTCGCTCCATTCTCTCTACATGTCCGAACCACCTCAACAACCCTTCCTCAGCCCTCTGGACAACAGTTTTGGTAATCCCGCACCTCCTCCTAACTTCCAAACTACGAATTCTCTGCATTATATTCACACCACACATTGCCCTCAGACATGACATCTCCACTGCCTCCAGCCTTCTCCTCGCCTAATTGGTAACATATATTGTCCTATTTAATTATATTGTAATCTAAAGTAACTTACTGTATCTTCAACATTTCTATATTCAGTTGCTATAAAACTAAGGATCTTTGAATTAGTGCTTTGAAATGTCTCTTTTGTGATATACTATTTGTCATTAGGTGTCTTATTATGTTACATAAGTGTCTAAATTCTTCAAGGTGTCTTATTGTAGTTAATTGCATAAGAATTCTCATTTAATAGTATGTATATTAATTAATATGGCTTACAATTAGCTGGTCAAAATGCATTACATAATTTGTGGCCATCTTTTGTGCCTACATTTATATTAATTCATGTAAATTACATTATATGGTTTAAAGAAAAAATTATTAGTGTCAAAAATACTAAATATGGTTTGTTGTATTGCCAGACTAAGTGGATATTGTTTGTTGCTGTATCAACAAGTGAGGACCAAGACAGTTTCAACCAAAAATACTGCTGGAACAAGTATAGAAGTCTTTAACCCTTTGACTGTCGAAGGGCCAAATCCTGAAGTTGCTTCTGGTGTCGCAAAATATTCGAAAAAAAAAAAAATTATTTTTTCTTATGAAATGATAGAGAATCTTTTCCCGATTGTAAAGACACCAAAAAAACGAAATTTGATGGAAAACTGACGGAATTACGCTCTCGCGAAGTTAGCAACTTCGGCGATATTTAAAAATCGGCAATTTCACCCACTTTGAGCCCTATTTTCGGCTAATTCCGTTATTCCAGTCAACCAAACTCATAACTATTTCTTCAGAACTCTATTTTTTCTATCGATTGAGTACAAGAAACTGCCCATTTACCGATTTCAACTACCCAATAACATGGTCAGAAATTTGCAATTTGGCCAATTTCACGAAAATTAAAAAATACGACAATTTCAAAATAAGGTCCAGAATGAACAATGCAGACATTCCTGGCTCTAAAATAACATTTTCTTTGTTCATCAGTCATGTCTCCAGGTCCCTGTGATATTACTCTTGCTTTTTATTTTGAAATTTTATTCAAAAAAAAAATAGAAGATTTACTGTTATGCAGACTACTGCAATACTGTAATAATTGTAAAAATTACATCAACCCATTCATGACTGTGTATTAGAATGGCTATTTGGACATTTATTGGACAATGACATCATTTGTTCACTTTTGAACATCGGCAAAAATCAAACATTTCCTGTACTTTGTGCTCCATTTCCAGGTTCTTTTTATAGTAAAATTAATCAAAATCACCTCCATTTCTATAATATAGTTTCCATTCTATCAAATGAGACCAAGAAAACGAGAATACAACCACAAATACTATACGAAAATAGACCACAAAGTCGGCATTTTAATTAAAAAAAACGGTCGGAGTTTTTTTTTTCTCATTATGCACTGCGTGCTCCAGGATTTTTTTTATGTGGTGCACACTGACCACACAGACCCATTCTCTCACATGTGGGCCTACTAGCTTTCTCCTGCCTGATTTGAAGCCGCTAGAATTTATGAGTATATATACGTCAAACACGGTACCTCGCAAACGTATATATACGGCCGCGACAGTCAAAGGGTTAAGAGGAAACTGGACAAGTATTTTCACCAGGTGCTGGATCAACCAGGCTGTGATGGAGTGGGTCAGTGGACCACCAGCAGTAACATCCTGGCAGAGCAGGCAAGCACCTGGAGTTTACCTGGAGAGAGTTCCGGGGGTCAACGCCCCCGCGGCCCAGTCTGTGACCAGGCCTCCTGGTGGATCAGAGCCTGATCAACCAGGCTGTTGCTGCTGGCTGCACGCAAACCAACGTACGAGCCACAGCCCGGCTGGTCAGGAACTGACTTTAGGTGCGACTTTAGGTGTGACTTTGTCAATGGTCCAAGTCGAACCGAAACGTCGTCGTAAGCTTCTCTCTTTTATGTGCGGGTTATTTGTGTATTGTTCCAGTCACGGTATTGTGCCTTTTTGTTATTTAGGTGCTTGTCCAGTGCCAGCTTGAAGACTGCCAGGGGTCTGTTGGTAATCCCCCTTATGTATGCTGGGAGGCAGTTGAACAGTCTCGGGCCCCTGACACTTATTGTATGGTCTCTTAACGTGCTAGTGACACCCCTGCTTTTCATTGGGGGGACGTTGCATCGTCTGCCAAGTCTTTTGCTTTCGTAGTGAGTGATTTTTGTGTGCAAGTTCGGTACTAGTCCCTCTAGGATTTTCCAGGTGTATATAATCATGTATCTCTCCCGCCTGCATTCCAGGGAATACAGGTTCAGGAACCTCAAGCGCTCCCAGTAATTGAGGTGTTTTATCTCCGTTATGCGCGCCGTGAAGGTTCTCTGTACATTTTCTAGGTCAGCAATTTCACCTGCCTTGAAAGGTGCTGTTAGTGTGCAGCAATATTCCAGCCTAGATAGAACAAGTGACCTGAAGAATGTCATCATGGGCTTGGCCTCCCTAGTTTTGAAGGTTCTCATTATCCATCCTGTCATTTTTCTAGCAGATGCGATTGATACAATGTTATGGTCCTTGAAGGTGAGATCCTCCGACATGATCACTCCCAGGTCTTTGACGTTGGTGTTTCGCTCTATTTTGTGGCCAGAATTTGTTTTGTACTCTGATGAAGATTTAATTTCCTCGTGTTTACCATATCTGAGTAATTGAAATTTCTCATCGTTGAACTTCATATTGTTTTCTGCAGCCCACTGAAAGATTCCGTTGATGTCTGCCTGGAGCCTTGCAGTTGGAAGACACTGTCATGCAGATTCGGGTGTCATCTGCAAAGGAAGACACGGTGCTGTGGCTGACATCCTTGTCTATGTCGGATATGAGGATGAGGAAGAAGATGGGAGCAAGTACTGTGCCTTGTGGAACAGAGCTTTTCACCGTAGCTGCCTCGGACTTTACTCTGTTGACGACTACTCTCTGTGTTCTGTTAGTGAGGAAATTATAGATCCATCGACCGACTTTTCCTGTTATCCCTTTAGCACGCATTTTGTGCGCTATTACGCCATGGTCACACTTGTCGAAGGCTTTTGCAAAGTTTGTATATATTACATCTGCATTCTTTTTATCTTCTAGTGCATTTAGGACCTTGTAGTGATCCAATAGTTGAGACAGACAGGAGCGACCTGTTCTAAACCCATGTTGCCCTTGGTTGTGTAACTGATGGGTTTCTAGATGGGTGGTGATCTTGCTTCTTAGGACCCTTTCAAAGATTTTTATGATATGGGATGTTAGTGCTATCGGTCTGTAGTTCTTTGCTGTTGCTTTACTGCCCCCTTTGTGGAGTGGGGCTATGTCTGTTGTTTTTAGTAACTGTGGGACGACCCCCGTGTCCATGCTCCCTCTCCATAGGATGGAAAAGGCTCGTGATAGGGGCTTCTTGCAGTTCTTGATGAACACGGAGTTCCATGAGTCTGGCCCTGGGGCAGAGTGCATGGGCATGTCATTTATCGCCTGTTCGAAGTCATTTGGCGTCAGGATAACATCGGATAGGCTTGTGTTAACCAAATTTTGTGGCTCTTTCATAAAAAATTCGTTTTGATCTTCGACTCTCAGTCTGGTTAGCGGCTTGCTAAAAACTGAGTCATATTGGGACTTGAGTAGCTCACTCATTTCCTTGCTGTCATCTGTGTAGGACCCATCTTGTTTAAGTAGGGGCCCAATACTGGATGTTGTTCTGGACTTTGATTTGGCATAGGAGAAGAAATACTTTGGGTTTCTTTCGATTTCATTTATGGCTTTTAGTTCTTCCCGCGATTCCTGACTCCTATAAGATTCCTTTAGCTTGAGTTTGATGCTTGCTATTTCTCTGACCAGTGTCTCCCTACGTATTTCAGATATATTGACCTCTTTTAGCCGCTCTGTTATTCTTTTCCGTCGCCTGTAAAGGGAGCGCCTGTCTCTTTCTATTTTACATCTACTCCTTCTTTTTCTTAGAGGAATAAGCCTTGTGCATAGATCGAGTGCCACCAAGTTAATCTGTTCTTGGCATACGTTGGGGTCTGTGTTGCTTAGTATATCTTCCCAGCTTATATCAGTTAGGACTTGGTTTACTTGGTCCCACTTTATGTTTTTGTTATTGAAGTTGAATTTGGTGAATGCTCCCTCGTGACTAGTCTCATTATGTCGGTCTGGGGCTCCACGCATACATGTCTGAACCTCAATTATGTTGTGATCTGAGAATATTGTTTTTGATATGGTTACATTTCTTATCAGATCATCATTGTTAGTGAAGATGAGGTCTAGTGTATTCTCCATTCTAGTAGGCTCTATTATTTGCTGGTTTAAATTGAATTTTGCGCAGAGATTTAAAAGCTCGTGTGAGTGTGAGTTTTCATCAGAACTGCCTCCTGGTGTTATTACTGCAACAATATTATTTGCTATATTCCTCCATTTTAGGTGCCTTAAGTTGAAATCCCCCAGGAGCAAGATGTTGGGTGCAGGAGCTGGAAGATTTTCCAGATAGTGGTCAATTTTTAACAACTGTTCCTGGAATTGCTGGGATGTTGCATCCGGAGGCTTGTAGACTACCACAATGACTAGGTTTTGATTCTTGACCTTTACTGCTAAAACTTTCACTACATCATTTGAGGCATTTGGCAGTTCTGTGCAAACAAGTGACTCTGCAATGTACAGGCCAACCCCCCCCTTTTGCCTGTTCACTCTGTCACATCTGTATAGGTTGTAACCTGGGATCCATATTTCGTTGTCCAAGTGATCCTTTATGTGGGTCTCAGTGAAAGCCGTGAACATTGCCTTTGCCTCTGCAAGCAGTCCACGGATGAAAGGTATTTTGATGAGCTTGACCCCTGGCTGGGCTCTGGCAGTAGAAAAACACTCAGAACTCATCAGAGGTTAAGGTTAGTTTGTCAATAGTGCATGTGAGGAGTTAATAATAATAATATATTTTATTTTGATATGATACATGTATGAAGGAAGGGGCAAAACTTGTTCAACAAGACAGTCATGTAAGAAGCGAAGTTGATACATGTATGTACAAACCCCTTTATATGCAGAGCATTTCTGGCAAACTTAAAATTAACTTAAGATTAATATGGTCATTAGATGAGTTACAATGAATACAAGAGACTTGAGTATTCTATTAAGTCATGCTATACGACTTTAATAAGTCTTATAGAGAAGACATACTTTTTTATTATTAACCTAAGGCAGATACAATGGAGTGATTACTATTTAACATTAGGACATAAGAAAGGAGGAACACTGCAGCAAGCCTGTTGGCCCATACTAGGCAGGTCCTTTACAATCCATCCCACTAACAAAACACTTGCCCAACCCAATTTTCAACACCACCCAAGAAATAAGCTCTGATAACTCTATCCACTCTCATATGCAAGTCACACTCAAATCCGACCCCTCTCACTCGTGTATTTCTTTCTTTAAACACACTGGCTGTATCCCACTGAGGCGGGGTGGCCCAAAAGGAAAAATGAAAGCTTCTCCTTTTACATTTAGTAATATACACAGAAGGGATTACTAGCCCCTTGCCCCTGGCATTTTAATCGCCTCTTACAACACGCATGGCTTACGGAGGAAGAATTCTGTTCCACTTCCCCATGGAGGTAAGAGGAAATAAACAAGAAAAAGAACTAGTAAGAAAACAGAAGAAAACCCAGAGGGGTGTGTATATACATGCTTGTACGTGTGTGTGTAGTGTGACCTAAGTGTAAGTAGAAGTAGCAAGACGTACCTGAAACTTTGCATGTTTATGAGACAGAAAAATGGACACCAGCAATCCTACCATCATGTAAAACAATTATAAGTTTCCTTTTACACTCACTTGGCAGGACGGTAGTACCTCCCTGGGCGGTTGCTGTCTACCAACCCACTACTTAGAACTTATGTATTTATCCAATCTAAATTTGAAACTACCCAAGGTTTTAGCCTCAAGAACCCAACTAGGTAGACTGTTCCACTCATCAACTATCCTATTTCCAAACCAATACTTTCCTATATCCTTTCTAAATCTAAACTTGTCTAATTTGTATCCATTACTGCGGGTTCTCTCTTGGAGAGATATCCTCAAGATCTTATTTATATCCCCTATGACATTCATTTGAGATGAATACAGATATTGAGAACAAATATACAGTATATTGATAATATTGATGAAAAAGTTTTACTTCTGTTCATGATATTGAACAAATGCATGTACAGGTTTTACATACGTATTTATGATGGGCTGGGGTAGGTTAAGGAGATAAGGTGTTTTTTAACTGTAGTTTTAAAAATGCTGAACCAGTGGTTCTGGAGATTTCTGGTAGAGAGTTCCAGATTTTGGGCCCTTTTTTGTATAATGAATTTTTTAAAAGATTTAGCCTTACACGGGGAATGTCATAGAGGTTTTTGTGCCTAGTGTTGTGTCTGAGTCCTATTGCAACTGCTAAGAAAGTGTTTCCGGTCGGGATTTATATTAGAATTCATTGTTCTGTAAATGTAGGTTGTACAATAGTATGAGTTAATGTTTTGTATAGTCAGTAAGTATAGGTCTTTGAAGAGTGGGGGAGTAGGGTTGTCTAGCAGTGGATTGTGTGAGAAGTTGCACTGCGGCTTTTTGTTGTGTTATTATTGATTTTAGGTGGTTTGTCGTTGTGGAACCCCAGGCACAAATATGGGTAGATCAGTGAATAGCATAGTGTAAGTAGTGGTGTTTGTGGTACACAGTAACATATCTCTGAGAGGATGACAACTGTTTTAGAAACCTTTTTTGTTATGTGTTGGATATGAATGTTGAATTTTAGGTTGCTGTCAAGGTGCAGACCAGGAATTTTCCCTCATTATGTTTAGCAATAAGGAAGTTGTTAAGCATATTTAGTTGGTCCTCGCTTGCTCTACTACCAAACATAATGTAAAAGGTTTTGTCTATATTAAGTAGGAGTTTATTGATGGTCAACCAGGTTGCTGTTTTTGCGAGTTCTTCGTCAGCAATAGTGTTGAGTGAGGCTAAATTTGGGTGAGAGATGACAAAAGTTGTGTTGTCAGCAAAGAGAATAGGTGTAAGTTGTTGTGATACTCTTGGAAGATCATTGATGTATAACAGGAAAAGGAGGGGGCCAAGAATGCTACCCTGTGGTACACCAGTGTCCAGGGATCTTGTCGAGGAGGTTGTGCCATTGACAGACATTGCTTTCTCTTAGTGAGGTAGGACTTGATAAATGCAAGCACATGGCCTCTTATACTGTAATGATTAAGCTTGAGGAGTAGGATGCTGTGATCTACTGTATCAAAAGCTTTCTTAAGGTCGATGAAAGGTCCAAGTGGGTATTCATTTTTATCTAGTACTGTGTAAAGTAGGTCTAGCATTTTTATTATTGCATCATTTGTGCTTTTGTTTCTCCTGAAGCCAAACTGGCAGGGATTGAGGATGCTTTGTGGTGTTATGAAGGAGTGTAAGCTTTTGTGTATGAGTTTCTTGAAGATTTTGGAAAGTAAAGACAAGTTTGATATTAGCCTATAATTGTTTATATTGTAGGTAGTAGGTTGGTAGACAGCAACCACCCAGGGAGGTACTACCGTTCTGCCAAGTGAGTGTACAACGAAAACCTGTAATTGTTTTACATGATGGTAGGATTGCTGGTGTCTTTTGTCTGTCTCATAAACATGCAAGATTTCAGGTATGTCTTGTTACTTCTACTTGCACTTAGATAACACTACACATACATGTACAAGCATATATATACACACCCCTCTAGGTATTCTTCTATTTTCTTTCTAGTTCTTGTTCTTGTTTATTTCCTCTTATCTCCATGGGGAAGTGGAACAGAATTCTTCCTCCGTAAGCCATGCGTGTTATAAGAGGTGACTAAAATGCCGGGAGCAAGGGGCTAGTAACCCCTTCTCCTGTATAAATTACTAAATTTAAGAGAAACTTTCGTTTTTATTTTTGGGCCACCCTGCCTTGGTGGGATATGGCCGGTGTGTTGAAAGAAAGAAGAATTGTTTATATCTGTTGGGTCACCACCTTTGTGTATTGGTGTAATCCTTGCTAGCTTGAGTGTTGCCAGGAAAGTGTTGGTATCTAGCAATTTGTTGAAGATTAATGCAATGGTGGGTGAAAGGATTTGAGTGGCTCGTTTATTCAGTAGTGGTGGCACTTGGGTTACATTCCTTGATTTGTTTTTTAGAGTTAATAATCATGGTAACCTCAGTGGGCTGTGTTGGTGTAAGCTAGAGGGATGTTGGGAAGTTATGGCATTTTGTTGAGCAGATCTTCAATCTTTGTCAGTATAGTTTATTAAATTCATCTCATGTAGTAACTGGGTTGATTGATGCCATCCAGATTAGATCTTTACAATGACTCTCCAGTAATAGTGTAATATAAATACTTTATAAATTTTGTTTCCAGAAACTGTCTGTCTTCCACCAAGGTAGTGACCCAAACAAAGAAAAAATGCTTTTGCCATCACAGTCTTGCCAGAGTGGCACTGATACTACACCTCAAAACTGCAAACGTCTCCACCCGTCCTTTAGGGTGCAGGTACTGTACTTCCTTAGTTGTGTTGTATAGTAATTGAAGAGAGTTGTTGGATAGATGTACTTGAAATATTTGTCATTTTGTATTAGTGATTTGTATTAAAAGTCATATACAGTAGACTTGTTTAACATGGTTTTGTCTTGCACATTTTGGTTATAGCACGATTGAAGAATTGTGGCATTTTTGTGTTTGACACTTTGTAAAATTAGTTTAACACAGTTGTGGGAGGGAAAAAAATTGAGCCCGCGGTCGCCCATGGGGCAGGATGGGCTACAGCCATCCCCCGCTACCCCCACCACCCTCCCAGCCTTCAGTTCAGTTCATATGTGTGTTGGACGAATCTGTGCCAGTAGCTCCCTGTGTTTTAGATATGTATTAATTGACATGTCTTAAATCTGCCAAGCAATCATGGCACCCAGTAGGCATACAAGTGTTGCTAAAAGTTGCAAGAAAAGGTTTAAAGAAAATAGAGATATTAGACAAGAGATACCCTGTGGCGGGAATGAACTGTCATTTTGTACACAAAAAGAATTAGGTAAATATGAGTTTGTGTGACGACTGTCTGACTTGACTGACTGAATGACTTGACTGACCTACTGAATGACTTGACTGACTGAATGACTTGACTGACTGAATGACTTGACTGACTGAATGACTTTGCCCTTGTAGTAGACCCTGTCAGTTATATACTACAGGTCAGCCATCACTAATCCGGCATCACTGGGACCTGTAGTGTGCTGTATTAGTGAGTTTGCTGGATTATAAAGTGGTTAGGTTAGAGTACACATAATTAACCTATCAAGAGAGAGAGAGAGACTTTCTGCTATATCTTCCTCATTTTCATCACTGCTTTCTCCTCTGGCTTGCTGCTGCTGTGGATTTACAACCATCTGCACAATTTCTGAGTCAGTATAATACAGGTCCGCCATCACAAATCCGGCAATCAGTTATTCGGCACTAATTTTGACTAGCATAATTTCAGATTTCCAGGGTTGCCACACCAACCTGCTGGTACTGTTTGGTGGCACTACTTGCTGCATAAGTCATTCCAGTTTCTTTTTCTCCATTTATTGTTATAACCTGCTTGCTTTTAGCCCTAGCCATGGTTCCAATGAATAAAAGAAATGCTTCTCATTATGTAAAGCACCAACACAGTACATAATCCATTAAAGATAAGGTGGCTTTGAAGCCACTGTCGGCTGCCATGAGCTCAGTATCATGATGCAGGAGAATATGCTTTATTATTACGCTAATATCAACACTACAGCTTATTTGCCTATCACAATTAATCTAATATGACATAATAAAGAATATAAATAACATAAAACATGTTAAATACTCCAGAATAAATAATTGGCATAACACCGAGCAGTTCGACGGAGGTATGAAGAGGATATGGTATACAAATACCATTCTCCTATCCCTGTCTTGGGGGCTTATATTAGAGAAAACGGTGTGTAGCACAGGGCTAACTGTGATATACACTTGTACTGCACCATAAACCTGAAACAAAAAAGTTATTTTCTCTATATAGATTATCACACGTAGCAGCATATGTGTAAAGAACCTAGGATAACCCAAAAAAAGTCAATGTGGCTTATTTCTAGTACCTGGCTTGGGTTAGCCATATATGATTTTTGGTAAATATTCGATTCCCAGCCGGGGTAGAAACATAGGCTGTGTTTCTTTACACCTGTTGTCTGTTTACCCATCAGTAAATGGGTACCTGGGTGTTAGCTGACTAGTGTGGGTGTTATCCTGGGACACTGGCCTAATTTTCTTGAAATACTCTGCATAACAAGTGGCTTTCTATATAATAGTATGTCACTGATCTCAGCTAGGCCTGTGTACTGTGTACATGTACGTGTAGTAAATAAAGATATTATTATTTTATTAATAATAATAAAATAATAATAATATTATTTTCTCAATTGTTTGTTGGGTTATCTTATTGAAACTTGGTCAATGTATGATGGAAAGATACTTCTTAACGTACACCAAAAATGAAAGAAATCAGACTATAAATAGCAGAGTTCACTTCTCAGCCATTAGCAGCCGCTTAGCGGTATATTTTTGTATGGTTTTTATGGTTATATTCTCGTTTTTTTGGTCTCATTTGATAGAATGAAAGATATATTACAGAAATAGATATGATTTTGATTGCTTACATGACGAAAAGTACCTCGAAATTGCGCTCACAGTAGCAAAAATGTTCTATTGTTTAGCGAGGCTCAAGAGTAAACAAATGATGTCACCGACCAATACCTGTCCGCCTGCCAGTCCAAATTCCAATACGGAGTCAAGAATGGGTTGACATTATTTACACAATTATTACAATAATGCAGCAGTCTGCATAACAGAGAACCTTCATGGCGCGCATAACGGAGATAAAACACCTCAATTACTGGGAGCGCTTGAGGTTCCTGAACCTGTATTCCCTGGAATGCAGGCGGGAGAGATACATGATTATATACACCTGGAAAATCCTAGAGGGACTAGTACCGAACTTGCACACGAAAATCACTCACTACGAAAGCAAAAGACTTGGCAGACGATGCAACATCCCCCCAATGAAAAGCAGGGGTGTCACTAGCATGTTAAGAGACCATACAATAAGTGTCAGGGGCCCGAGACTGTTCAACTGCCTCCCAGCATACATAAGGGGGATTACCAACAGACCCCTGGCAGTCTTCAAGCTGGCACTGGACAAGCACCTAAAGTCGGTTCCTGATCAGCCGGGCTGTGGCTCGTACGTTGGTTTGCGTGCAGCCAGCAGTAACAGCCTGGTTGATCAGGCTCTGATCCACCAGGAGGCCTGGTCACAGACCGGGCCGCGGGGGCGTTGACCCCCGGAACTCTCTCCAGGTAAACAGTAAATCTTCTATTTTTTTGTGAATAAAAGTTCAAAATGGTAAGCAAGAGGGGCCAGGAGCTGTGACTAATGAACAGAGAAAATGTTATTTTAGTGCCAGGAATGTCTGCATTGTTTATTCTGGATCCTATTTTGAAATTGGCATCTGTTGAAATTTGCGTGAAATTGGCCAAATTGCCAATTTTTGACCACTTTATTGGGTAGTTGAAATAAGTGAATGGGCAGTTTCTTGTACTTAATTGACAGACTAGAAGTAAATAAGTTTATTCAGGTATACACAAATACAGTTACATAGATTATCATACATAGCAGTGTATGTATAGAGAACCTAGGATAACCCAAAAAGTCAGTGACTTATTTCCAGTGCCTGGCTTGGGCTTGCCATATATGATTTTTGGTAAATATTTTTTTTCTCAGTTGTTTGTTGGGCTATCTCATTGAAACTTGGGCAATGTATGATGCTTCTTACCGTACAACAAAAATAAAAAAGACGGACGATAAATAAGGGAGTTCACTTCTCAGTCGCCTCTTTGTGGTATATTTTTGCATGGTTTTTGTGGTTGTATTCATGTTTCTTGGTCTCATTTGACAGAATGGAAGATATATTACACAAATAGACGTGATTTTGATTGCTTTCACGACGAAAAGTACCTTGAAATTGAGCTCAAAGTAGCGGAAATGTTCGATTTTTGCCGCTGTTCAATGAACTTCGTGTAAGTCAAGTTGGTTAATTTTATTAAGTGTACAGTGGACCCCCGCTTAACGATCACCTCCAAATGCGACCAATTATGTAAGTGTATTTATGTAAGTGCGCTTGTACGTGTATGCTTGGGGGTCTGAAATGGACTAATCTACTTCACAATATTCCTTATGGGAAAAAATTCGGTCAGTACTGGCACCTGAACATACTACTGGAATGAAAAAAGTTCGTTAACCGGGGATCCACTGTATTCTAACCTAACCACTCTGTAATCCGGCAAACTCAGTAATCTGGCACACTACAGGTCCCAATGATGCCGGATTTGTGATGGAGGACCTGTAATGAAATATGAGTCGGTATAATGATGAAATATGAGTCAGTATAATGATGAAATATGAGTTGGTATAATGATGAAATATGAGTCGGTATAATGATGAAATATGAGTCGGTATAATGATGAAATATGAGTCGGTATAATGATGAAATATGAGTCGGTATAATGATGAAATATGAGTCGGTATAATGATGAAATACGAGTCGGTATAATGACGAAATACGAGTCGGTATAATGACGAAATACGAGTCGGTATAATGACGAAATACGAGTCGGTATAATGATGAAATACGAGTTGGTATAATGATGAAATACGAGTCGGTATAATGATGAAATACGAGTCGGTATAATGATGAAATACGAGTCGGTATAATGATGAAATACGAGTCGGTATAATGATGAAATACGAGTCGGTATAATGATGAAATACGAGTCGGTATAATGATGAAATACGAGTCGGTATAATGATGAAATACGAGTCGGTATAATGATGAAATACGAGTCGGTATAATGATGAAATACGAGTCGGTATAATGATGAAATACGAGTCGGTATAATGATGAAATACGAGTCGGTATAATGATGAAATACGAGTCGGTATAATGATGAAATACGAGTCGGTATAATGATGAAATACGAGTGATGAAATACGAGTCGGTATAATGATGAAATACGAGTCGGTATAATGATGAAATACGAGTCGGTATAATGATGAAATACGAGTCGGTATAATGATGAAATACGAGTCGGTATAATGATGAAATTTGAAATTATGCTAGCTGAAATTAGTGCTGGATTACTGATGGAACCGGATAACTAATTGCCAGATTAGTGATGACTGACCTGTACTAGTAGTAGTCCCTGTCAGTTATATAGTACTTGTAGTAGTCACTGACAATTATATAGCACTTATAGTAGCCCTGACAGTTATATAATAGTTTGTTTTAGTGGTCTACTGTATCAAATACTTTCCATAGGTCAGTGAAGAGCCCCAGAGAATATTCATTTTTTTCAGTTGCTGTACACTATATAGTAATTCGAACATCTGAGGTAGTACAATTTATGATACAATCTTACATTTTTAAGTTTGTAATTAATTCTTTCACAGTGGTAAATACAAATATTCTATATTTCACACTGTTATTAACCCTTTCAGGGTCCAGAGGCCAAATTTCAAAGTGTGCACCAGGGTCCAAGAATTTTCAAAAAAAATTTTTGTTATTTTTTCCTTATGAAATGTTAGAGAAACTTTTTCTGAAGGTAAAACAAAAAGTACGAAATTTGATGGAAAATTGATGAAATTATGCTCTTGCGATTTTGCCAACTTTGACTCCCATTTTAGGTGAATTACAATATAACAGTCAATCAAATAATTAGCTATTTCACTAGTATTACTTCAATTCTATCGAATGAGCACAAATCGCTCAGTCAACTGTTTCAACTACAAAATAGTGATCGGAAATTGGTAATTTGGCCAATTTAATGCAAAGATCAAAATATTCCAATTTCAAAATAGGGTCCAGAATAAACAATGCAGGCATTCCTGGCACTAAACTAACATTTCCTCTGCTCATTAGTTATGTTTTCAGGCTTTACAAATTAATTCTATTTTTATTTTTTATTCACATAATGAATTTTTATTCAAACCAAAGAACAGAAGATTTACTGTTATGCAATATTGTAATAATTGTATAAATAATATCACCACATTTGTGAACATATATTAGACCCAACAGCTGGCGTGTATTAGACGTGTGAGGTCATTTGTTTACTCTTGAACATCAGCGAAAATTTAACATTTCCACTACTTTAAGCTCGGTTTCAAGCCATTTCCAAAACTATAACCAATCAAAATCATCTCTATTTCTGTAATATATCTTCCATTCTATCAATTGAGACCAAGAAATCGCAAATACATCTATATAAAACATACTAAAAAACCCTGCAAAGTCGCTGTTTTAATCGAAAATTATGGTTTCATTTTTTCTCTCCTTATGCACTGTGTGCTGCAGGATTTTTTTATGTGGTGCACACATACCACATAGATATATTCTCTCATATTTACCACTTGCAGCTTATCTGAATGAGCTGAGCTAATGGCATAGAACTATGGTTTGGACCCTCAACTCAAAGCCATAGAACTATGGCACGGACCCTGAAAGGGTTAATGTACGAGGTAGTACAATTTATGATAAAATCAATCTTACTTTTTTTAGTTCGCAATTAAGTTCATTTACTTTATTATTAACGAGGTAATACAGACCAATATCTAACTTGTGCTTTTATTCAGCCTAAACCCAAACTGGCAAAGGCTCAGTATGTTATGGGATAGGAGGTAGGAGTAGATTTGTATATAGATTATTTTTTCGAAGATTTCAGAGAGGAAAAGAGAGTTATATATTGGTCCGTAGTTATTTAGTTCTGTAGGACCGTCTCTTTTGAGGATCGGGGTGACCCTTGCCATCCATACTCAAGACAACAAGGGTACTATATATATATACAGAACTAAATAACTACAGACTAATATCTAACTCTCTTTTCCTCTCTGAAATCTTTGAAAAAATAATCTATAAACAAATCTACTCCTACCTCCTACCTTTGCCAGTTTGGGTTTAGGCTGAATAAAAGCACAAATGATCAATTATTCAGATACTTGAATTACTATATACAGCAACTGAAAAAAATGAATATCCTCTGGGGCTCTTCAAAGACCTACGGAAAGCATTTGATACCATGCACTTAAAACTTGAGCATTATGGGGTCAGAGGACACTCTCTCAATTACATAAAATCTTATCTTAGTGGAAGACATTAGTATGCAGTATTCATAAATGGCGTGACCTTCAATACTCAGCCTGTAATTGTTGAAGTGCCACAGGGAAGTGTCCTAGGTCCTCTACTCTTTCTTATTTACATCAATGACCTCCCAAATGCACATCCTGTACCTTTATAAAGTTACTTGACAAGGTACATCCTGTACCATTATATTGACAAAAGTACATCTTGGACCATTATAAAGTCACTTAACAAAGGTACATCTTGGGCCATTATAAAAGTACATGATGAAACAAATGTCCGGTAAATATTTCCTTTCCAAATTGTTGATCGATTATGAACTTTTGTCATTACTGTCTAGTATTTTAGTTGACAAATAGTGTTTTCTAATACGCAGAGGTTTTTTGTACCAGTAAATGTAAGTTAGTGTACTTAGGATAAATGGTTTGTTTTATTGGTGTTTTATGGAGCAGAGGAGAGAGAGAGAGAGATACATGATGATATATACATACCTGGAAAATACTCAAGGGCCTGGTCCCAAATCTACACACTGCCATAACAAGATACTGGAGTGAGAAATATAGGAGGAAGTGTAAAATAAACCCAGTGTTTTTACTGAATCATCTTATACAGTGGACCCTCGGGTAACGGTGGGATCGGCTAATGCCAAAATCGGATAGTGGCACATTTTTGCGTAAAAATATTGGCTCGGCTAATACCCAAGAACTTGGTTAAGGGCATTCATCCCGAACATGTCCGCGCTGCCTGAGCCCATGTAAAGCCAGTGTGCCATTGTTTACAAGCCAGGGAGGATTGATTCCTCATGTACATGCAATATATTTTGTATTATTCCATTGTTTTTAGTGCTTGTAACTGCTAAATAAGCCACCATGGGCCCAAAGAAAGCTTCTAGTGCCAGCCCTGTGGTAAAGAAGGAAAGAAGTACAGTAGAATTCAAGAAAAAACTCGTAGCAAAGTACCAAAGTGGAGGAGGAAGAGAGGGGAAACTGTGCCTTCTGCAGTGATTCTATGATATGTATGATAATAAAGCAGCAGGTGTCGATAAAGGCTATAGTGCCAGCCAGCGACAAAGTGTAGAATTAACAGTGTAGCAAGTAAGTTAAGCGAGTAAGCGATGGAAAAACGACATGAAAGTAACTCTCCAATGTTGTTGCATGTGCATCGGGCCGCTGAACATACGCCGCCCTGCTATGTATCTTCCATCACCCTAAACCTCTGCCAGCATCTCCTTCATCAAACTAATTAAACTAACATCTCCTCCAAGGAAAGTGTTAATATAAAAGTGTAAGTATAAAAGTAAATACATATATAAGTGTAAATATAAAAAGACCCCAATGGAAATACGTCACTGACTTTTTTGGGTTATCCCAGGTACTTTACACATATGCTGCTATGTATGATAATCTATGTAACTGTATTTGTGTATACTTGAATAAACTTACTTAATTATTTATTAATTAAAATGTAAATATTTCTTATTTATAAATTACATACATTGTTTAAGTGTGATAGTGTTGGTGAGTTCTGCTGCCACCTCCACCACCACTAATATGTACGGCATCTTTCTGTGGCCCTTATAAACCCAACAACAACACTTCCATCACTTTACTCCTCTCATACATTATGACATATTTTATTCATTCTAGAGTATATATCATGTTTCTATGTTATTAATATTGTTTATAATATATTAGATGAATTGTGATAAATAAGCTGTCCTAGGTAGTAGGTTGGTAGACAGCAACCACCCAGGGAGGTACTACCGTCCTGCCAAGTGAGCGTAAAATGAAAGCCTGTAATTGTTTTACATGATGGTAGGATTGCTGGTGTCCTTTTTTCTGTCTCATAAACATGCAAGATTTCAGGTATATCTTGCTACTTCTACTTACACTTAGGTCACACTACACATACATGTACAAGCATATATATACACACCCCTCTGTTTTCTTCTATTTTCTTTCTAGTTCTTGTTTATTTCCTCTCATCTCCATAGGGAAGTGGAACAGAATTCTTCCTCCGTAAGCCATGCGTGTTGTAAGAGATGACTAAAATGACGGGAGCAAGGGGCTAGTAACACCTTCTCCTGTATAAATTACTAAATTAAAAAGAGAAACTTTCGTTTTTCTTTTTGGGCCACCCTGCCTTGGTGGGATACAGCCGGTTTGTGAAAAAAAAAAGCCTTAGAGATATTAATGTCATATTGAAGCATAATAAACTCGCCTTCCTCTCTCCTCCTACCTGTCTTCCATACACCAAGAAGTCAATAAAGGTAAGTGTGATGCTAAATGTTCATTTATCCATTTTATTAGTGCTTTATATTTATTTGTCATTGTTTTCTGTATATATATCTATATTTAATCTTTTAAAAAAATATCTTTTGTTAATACTTTTGGCTGTTTGAAACGGATTAATTGGATTTCTATTATTTCTTATGGGGAAAATTAATTCGGCTAAAGGCAAAATCGGTTAAAGGCAAGCTCTCTGGAATGGATTTATGCCATTACCCGATGGTCCACTTTATATAAAAAAACATCATTTGTTGTTTCTCAGGTGCTGTATAATCAGTACAAGTTTAGAGCTTCCCAACGACTCTGAAGGTAAGTCTGTAAGGCTGGATTATAAAAGGCTGAACGGCTTGCCTTGTGAAACTCTTATGTATTGAGAGGATCACTTTGTTAATTATTGTAAAAAGTGTAGTAGCATCATAATTTTATATGTGTTTAAAGATTAATAAGTTTGTCATCTCATAAAAATGGAATAATGTGAATTTGTAAAATACTTTTTTCGTTAGATTTTGGACTTCAGGTTCTCATCAACTTACAGTGGGGTTATGTTCCCACAAAACCATTGAAAATATTTTGTCAAATATGAATTATATGATAAGTCAATAAATAACTACTGTCACTGAATAATAAACAAATAATTACTCTAAATACCAGTATTGAAAAGTCAGTAAATGAATAAAAGTTATGGACTTGTTGCCTTCATATTGGGTAATTATCTCAAGTTTCACCTCCAAAGTAATTGTTGCCACATCATCGTAAAGTTGAAATGTTCTGAGTCAAATCATTGTAAGTTGGGGCGCACCTGTAGTGTGTGGTATTGTGATAAAATAAGAGTCATTTATTGCAGGAATGCTACTCTAGTACATGTGTTTGAGGACACTTTCCATTTTATCACAGGAATTTTTTTTGTATGTATTTCAAAGTTAAAAAGGATAATGATGTATTTATTGTTTGTGGTTCATGTATATTTGTAAATACTGTAGGGGTTATACAACACCTGGCTTGGTTATGCAAAACTTGACTTGGTTATGCAATACCTGGGTTGCTTATGCAATATCAGGCTTGGTTGTGCAACATCTGGCTGAGCTATACAACACCTGGCTGGGCTATACACCACCTGGCTTGGTTATACACCACCTAGCTTAGTTATACTCGGCTGATCTCTACAGATTCAGCATTTTACATAAATGTAAAAAATTTTCTGGCTAGGATGTTCATCTCTGGAGTACTGTAGCCACTGCTCCCTTGTCCTCACATCAAACAGGCAAATGTTATTGTCTGGTAGATGGTTTGTATATAAGATCAAATGAATAGATCTTTGTTTATGCAGCATCCTTGGCTGGGGTTGAACTAGAGTAAAAAAACATGATAGTTGCATCATTTTTTTTTTGATGTTCTGGTGTTAGTGTTAGCAAAGTAGGAATAATCAGGGGATTCAGAGACCCTGGTTAGTGTGACTGAGTCCTGGAGGTGGGAAGTACAGTACCTGTACTCTGAAGGATGGGTGAGGGTGTTACAGTACTGGAGGTGGGAAGTACAGTACCTGCACTCTGAAGGATGGGTGAGGGTGTTACAGTTCTGGAGGTGGGAAGTACAGTACCTGCACTCTGAAGGATGGGTGACGGTGTTACAGTTCTGGAGGTGGGAAGTACAGTACCTGCACTCTGAAGGATGGGTGAGGGTGTTACAGTTCAAAGGGTCACATTAACTGTGGTGTTGCATTGCTTCTGACAAGACAGCTATTGAATGAATGATGATGAATGTGTTTCCTATTTTATTTAATTGCCCCATCATGGTGGGAGACGCCTGATATGTAAAAAAATATATATATTCTTTTTCTGTATTTTTTTCAGGTCTCTGTATTAAAAAGACTGCTACACAGTTTTGAATGGCAAATAACCAATTGCTGGATAGTCAATGATGTATTTATTTAGCCACTGTGTGCATGATAATGTGTATAAATAATGTGTATAAATGTGTAGGATGAGGATCTTCCATGACACTATATATCTCTGAATTCATATAGGTAATGAATAACAGCATTTTTATGCCTTTCTCATAATTCAGTGTTATACAGCAGCACTGTACAATCAGTGCCATTTTGTGATGTAGTGCTTGTGAGGTCACTGAGGAAGACATAACTCCAGTAAAGTGTCAGACACCTTGCCTTGGCAAATAGCTGTCACACACACCTCTCAGCTTAAGTCAGGTCTTTTGTTCTTGAACTGGTGTCAGGTTGTAACATGTGGTCTATGCCTTATGGGGAAGGGGGGGGGGGTGCTTTAAGGACCATATAAGCTCAAGGAAACAGCTAGAGAGAGAGGTTGGTGACAGGTCCAGTGAGCGGGAGCCCTGGACAGTCGTGTGTAGTGGACCTCGCATTGCGAATCTCGGGTCAGCTGGTCGGTGAATTAAGAGTGAGTGCAAGTCCGTGTTACTGATAACATCTACCCTTTCTCTGGTAATAAGTCTCATAGGTCAATTGTTTTTTTTTTTTTTTTATCACACTGGCCGATTCCCACCAAGGCAGGGTGGCCCGAAAAAGAAAAACTTTCACCATCATTCACTCCATCACTGTCTTGCCAGAAGGGTGCTTTACACTACAGTTTTTAAACTGCAACATTAACACCCCTCCTTCAGAGTGCAGGCACTGTACTTCCCATCTCCAGGACTCAAGTCCGGCCTGCCGGTTTCCCTGAACCCCTTCATAAATGTTACTTTGCTCACACTCCAACAGCACGTCAAGTATTAAAAACCATTTGTCTCCATTCACTCCTATCAAACACGCTCACGCATGCCTGCTGGAAGTCCAAGCCCCTCGCACACAAAACCTCCTTTACCCCCTCTCTCCAACCTTTCCTAGGCCGACCCCTACCCAGCCTTCCTTCCACTACAGACTGATACACTCTTGAAGTCATTTGTTTCGCTCCATTCTCTCTACATGTCCGAACCACCTCAACAACCCTTCCTCAGCCCTCTGGACAACAGTTTTGGTAATCCCGCACCTCCTCCTAACTTCCAAACTACGAATTCTCTGCATTATATTCACACCACACATTGCCCTCAGACATGACATCTCCACTGCCTCCAGCCTTCTCCTCGCTGCAACATTCATCACCCATGCTTCACACCCATATAAGAGCGTTGGTAAAACTATACTCTCATACATTCCCCTCTTTGCCTCCAAGGACAAAGTTCTTTGTCTCCACAGACTCCTAAGTGCACCACTCACTCTTTTCCCCTCATCAATTCTATGATTCACCTCATCTTTCATAGACCCATCCGCTGACACGTCCACTCCCAAATATCCGAATACATTCACCTCCTCCATACTCTCTCCCTCCAATCTGATATTCAATCTTTCATCACCTAATCTTTTTGTTATCCTCATAACCTTACTCTTTCCTGTATTCACCTTTAATTTTCTTCTTTTGCACACCCAAATTCATCCACCAATCTCTGCAACTTCTCTTCAGAATCTCCCAAGAGCACAGTGTCATCAGCAAAGAGCAGCTGTGACAACTCCCACTTTGTGTGTGATTCTTTATCTTTTAACTCCACGCCTCTTGCCAAGACCCTCGCATTTACTTATCTTACAACCCCATCTATAAATATATTATACAACCACGGTGACATCACACATCCTTGTCTAAGGCCTACTTTTACTGGGAAATAATTTCCCTCTTTCCTACATACTCTAACTTGAGCCTCACTATCCTCATAAAAACTCTTCACTGCTTTCAGTAACCTACCTCCTACACCATACACTTGCAACATCTGCCACATTGCCCCCCTATCCACCCTGTCATACGCCTTTTCCAAATCCATAAATGCCACAAAGACCTCTTTAGCCTTATCTAAATACTGTTCACTTATATGTTTCACTGGTCCACACACCCCCTACCTTTCCTAAAGCCTCCTTGTTCATCTGCTATCCTATTCTCTGTCTTACTCTTAATTCTTTCAATAATAACTCTACCATACACTTTACCAGGTATACTCAGCAGACTTATCCCCCTATAATTTTTGCACTCTCTTTTATCCCCTTTGCCTTTATACAAAGGAACTATGCATGCTCTCTGCCAATCCCTAGGTACCTTACCCTCTTCCATACATTTATTAAATAATTGCACCAACCACTCCAAAACTATATCCCCACCTGCTTTTAACATTTCTATCTTTATCCCATCAATCCCGGCTGCCTTACCCCCTTTCATTTTACCTACTGCCTCACGAACCTCCCCCACACTCACAACTGGCTCTTCCTCACTCCTACAAGATGTTATTCCTCCTTGTCCTATACACGAAATCACAGCTTCCCTATCTTCATCAACATTTAACAATTCCTCAAAATATTCCCTCCATCTTCCCAATACCTCTAACTCTCCATTTAATAACTCTCCTCTCCTATTTTTAACTGACAAATCCATTTGTTCTCTAGGCTTTCTTAACTTGTTAATCTCACTCCAAAATTTTTTCTTATTTTCAACAAAATTTGTTGATAACATCTCACCCACTCTCTCATTTGCTCTCTTTTTACATTGCTTCACCACTCTCTTAACCTCTCTCTTTTTCTCCATATACTCTTCCCTCCTTGCATCACTTCTACTTTGTAAAAACTTCTCATATGCTAACTTTTTCTCCCTTACTACTCTCTTTACATCATCATTCCACCAATTGCTCCTCTTCCCTCCCGCACCCACTTTCCTGTAACCACAAACTTCTGCTGAACACTCTAACACTACATTTTTAAACCTACCCCATACCTCTTCGATCCCATTGCCTATGCTCTCATTAGCCCATCTATCCTCCAATAGCTGTTTATATCTTACCCTAACTGCCTCCTCTTTTAGTTTATAAACCTTCACCTCTCTCTTCCCTGATGCTTCTATTCTCCTTGTATCCCATCTACCTTTTACTCTCAGTGTAGCTACAACTAGAAAGTGATCTGATATATCTGTGGCCCCTCTATAAACATGTACATCCTGAAGTCTACTCAACAGTCTTTAATCTACCAATACATAATCCAACAAACTACTGTCATTTCGCCCTACATCATATCTTGTATACTTATTTATCCTCTTTTTCTTAAAATATGTATTACCTATAACTAAACCCCTTTCTACACAAAGTTCAATCAAAGGGCTCCCATTATCATTTACACCTGGCACCCCAAACTTACCTACCACACCCTCTCTAAAAGTTTCTCCTACTTTAGCATTCAGGTCCCCTACCACAATTACTCTCTCACTTGGTTCAAAGGCTCCTATACATTCACTTAACATCTCCCAAAATCTCTCTCTCTCCTCTACATTCCTCTCTTCTCCAGGTGCATACACGCTTATTATGACCCACTTTTTGCATCCAACCTTTACTTTAATCCACATAATTCTTGAATTTACACATTCATATTCTCTTTTCTCTTTCCATAACTGATCATTTAACATTACTGCTACCCCTTCCTTTGCTCTAACTCTCTCAGATACTCCAGATTTAATCCCATTTATTTCCCCCCACTGAAACTCCCCTACCCCCTTCAGCTTTGTTTCGCTTAGGGCCAGGACATCCAACTTCTTTTCATTCATAACATCAGCAATCATCTGTTTCTTGTCATCCGCACTACATCCACGCACATTTAAGCATCCCAGTTTTATAAAGTTTTCTTCTTCTCTTTTTTAGTAAATGTCTACAGGAGAAGGGGTTACTAGCCCATTGCTCCCGGCATTTTAGTCGCCTCATACGACACGCATGGCTTACGGAGGAAAGATTCTTTTCCACTTCCCCATGGACAATAGAAGAAATAAAGAAGAACAAGAGCTATTTAGAAAAAGGGGAAAACCTAGATGTATGTATATATATATGCATGTGCGTGTCTGTGAAGTGTGACCAAAGTGTAAGTAGGAGTAGCAAGATATCCCTGTTATCTAGCGTGTTTATGAGACAGAAAAAGAAACCAGCAATCCTACCATCATGCAAAACAGTTACAGGTTTCTGTTTCACAGTCATCTGGCAGGACGGTAGTACTTCCCTGGGTGGTTGCTGTCTACCAACCTACTACATTATATAATTTTCCATTATATAATTACATTATATAATTTTCCATCAGGATATGTTGTATTCTCGCTCTTATGTTATTAAGTAAACTATAGCCATAGTTCCTATTTTTATTTGTACCCTCATATGCCATTCCATATTCTGTTAAGCACTGGGATAATATAGGAGACGGGTTCACTTGCTGGGACACCTCAGGCAGAGTGGGTAAAGGTCTCACAATTTTCAGAAGTTTTTTCAATGTGCCAACCATCCCAGGCAGGGTGACCTAAAAAGAAAAACGAATTTTTTTTTTATATTTAGTGATGTACTGTATACAGGAGAAGGTGTTACTAGCCCCTTGCTGCTGGGATTTTAGTAGCCTCTTATGACATGACTTTCAGAGGAAAAATTATTGTCTTATGCTTAGATGTTGCTGGCATAGCAGTGTGGTACAGTTGTCTTAGTCATGGAACAATGAAGTATAAAGCCAGGATTACCTATACATTTATCATTTACAAGTCATAGTAATGGTATAGACATGTACAATATTGTACAGTACAGTGGTACCTCGGGATATGAAATTAATTAGTTCCAGAAGGCTGTTTGAGTGCCGATACCAAACAAATTTGTTCCCATAAGGAATAATGTAAATTAGATTAATCTGTTTCAAACCCTGAAAAATAAACTTAGAAAAGCACTTACATAAATACACTTACATAATTGTTCGAGTTTTGAGCTGTTTGTATCCCGAGGTACCACTGTACTTTGGTTAGTGTGGATCTAGTAGGCCCAGAGATTTTAATATCAGTATTCTTTCTTTCTTTCAACACACTGGCCGTATCCCACCAAGGCAGGGTGGCTCAAAAGGAAAAACAAAAGTTTCTCCTTTTACATTTAGTAATATATACAGGAGAAGGGGTTACTAGCCCCATGCTCCCGGCATTTTAGTTGCCTCTTACAACACGCATGGCTTATGGAGGAAGAATTCTGTTCCACTTCCCCATGGAGATAAGAGGAAATAAACAAGAACAAGAGCTAGAAAGAAAATAGAAGAAAACCCAGAAGGGTGTGTATATATATGCTTGTACATGTATGTGTAGTGTGACCTTAGTGTAAGCAGAAGTAGCAAGACATACCTGAAATCTTGCATGTTTATGAGACAGATAAAAGACACC